>NC_057812.1:353114918-353368615 GCF_018294505.1 Triticum aestivum | reverse complement strand
TGCGCCTCGCGCCGGCCGCCGCCACCTCGCCGGTCGCCGCTCGCCTCCAACCGCCGTCCTTCTTCTTTGTCGCCGCCCGACTAGCCTCCTCCTCGCCCGCGGCCGCGCCACTCGCCGCCACCTCGCCGCCTCCCCGCTCCTCGTCGCCGGCGAGCGTATCCGGCAAGATCCGGCCACCACCCCCGTCTTCTTCGGCGAGGGTCCGGTCATCTTCGGTTCGCGTGCGTCCAGATCTGGCTACAGTAAAACCCTAGGTTGACTTCGGATTTTCCCTAAGTCCTTTTTCTGGTTATTCTTATGGCATGTTCATCGCATCATAACTTTGTATCCGTAGCTCCATTTTGGGCGTGTAATATATCAAATTATTCGTCTGGATGTGGTCCTCATTTCATTCCATTGCACCATGCTTGTTTGAGTCCATCTTGATGCCCTAAATGCTATTGCAAGAGTGCTATGTAATGTTAGTTTCTATTTCTTAACAGATTATGCACATTTGTCATTTTTTCATGTTTAATGTGTGCCTCCTATGAACTTGAGTCCTACATGTGTTTTGGGCTATGCCATGCCATCTTTTACAGGGATGTATGCCATGTATTTTTGTGATCAATGTGGTGACTAGCACAAGCATGCAAAGTAGCTCTCGTGATGTTGGTGATTTCAGGGACTTGGAATTCTTCTAAGTCATTTCGCTGATGTTATTTTAATGCCATGTATTCTTGTTGCGATAGAGTGATCCATTCCTCTTTTGAGCATGTTCAGTAAGGATGATTTTGAGATATGGTTATGTTATATCCATACATGTCTTTGTTTGCAATTATGGAGTCCCCTAGCATGACTCAATCTTCCTCTACTTTTGCTAGAAAATATTCCTGGCTGATTGTTTACATGTTATTCAATTTTGCCGAGGTTGTTGTAGTTGATCCTTGCTTGCTATGAGATGGTTCTTGCCATGGTTAGCTTATTGATCAAGTCTTCTTGCTGGGTGTATGCTTGGTTTTTCATGCAACGCCTTGTGGTGAGTGCATCGAGCTCGCAAACATGCCTACGTAACTCTGTTTATGCCATGTCTAGTTTTCTGTCAAGTCTGAATCTGTTAACGAAACTTGCTATGTTTACATGGGTGCCATCATATCTTCTGATCCTTTTTGGCTTATGGTCAGTAAGGGACTTTTGTTATATGCTTTAGGTAGTTTCATTCCATGCCTTGCTTTGCCATGATATGTTCATGTAGCATGTTTTTATCTTGCTCTAAACATTGCTTCCTGATGTTAAATCCTGACATGTTATTTTCACTAAGTACGTGAACCTGATATCTTTTGCACTTTTGTGATGCTTGTTTGAACCTGCTATTGCGTGATTTAGCCATAGCTCAGTGTTCATCTTTTGTCAAGCATCTTGAGTGGATCACTGCCATGTGCTTTTTTGCTATGTTAGAGTGTAGTAGCTTATTTTCTTGATGCATTCTAGATGGCATCATGCTGTTAATCGCAGAATAGTGCCATTATTGTTTTGCTCGCCTTTTGCAAACCGTGCATCCGATTCCGGTGATCTTTATGTCGATTTCGACTGAAATCAACTCATCTTTCCAGCGGTGCTCTTGGTTTGACAAGTTGAGGCCTGGCTCAATATTTCCCTTCCGAAGCACGCATATGCATTGCATATTACATCCCGCATATCATGCTTTGTTTTGCATCATGTTGCTTGCGCATTGCAACGTGGTTGATTGTGGTTCCCTTTGCTTGTGTTCTTGATTTGGGTAGAGCCAGGAGACGAGTACGTGGTCGAGGAAGCCGTTGAGTACACTTACGAGGATCAAGCTTACGTCAACTCGGAGAACTTTGCAGGCAAGATGACCATACCCTCGAAATCACTTCTATCTTTGCTTGCTAGTTGCTCGCTCTATTGCTATGCCTATGCCGCGATACCTACCACTTGCTTTATCATGCCTCCCATATTTCCATGTGAAACCTCTAACCCACCTTGTCCTAGCCAGCAGTTGTTTGGCTATGTTACCTCTTTGCTCAGCCCCTCTTATAGTGTTGCTAGTTGCAGGTGAAGATTGGAGTTTGTTCTTTGTTGGAACATGTTTATTGTTGGGATATCATTCTTATATCTTGTTTACTTTAATGCATCTATATAATTGGTAAAGAGTGGAAGGCTCGGCCTTATGTCTGGTGTTTTGTTCCACTCTTGCCGCCCTAGTTTTCGTTATACCGGTGTTATGTTCCTTCATTTTGTATTCCTTACACGGCTGGGTTATAATGGGAACCCCTTGACAGTTCGCTTTGAATAAAACTCCTCCAGCAAGGCCCAACCTTTGTTTTACCATTTGCCACCTAGCCTTTTTCCCTTGGTTCCGTGCACTCAAGGGTCATCTTTATTTTAAACACCCCCCCGGGCCAGTGCTCCTCTGAGTGTTGGTCCGAACTGAGCTGCCTGCGGGGCCACCTCGGGGAAACTTGAGGGTTGGTTTTACTCGTAGCTAGTCTCATCCGGTGTTGCCCTGAGAACGAGATACGTGCGACTCCTATCGGGATTTGTCGGCACATCGGGTGGCTTTGCTGGTCTTGTTTTACCATTGTCGAGATGTCTTGTAACCAGGATTCTGAGTCTGCTTGGGTCATCCTGGGAGAAGGAATATCCTTCGTTGACCGTGAGATCTTGTGATGGGCTAAGTTGGGACACCCCTGCAGGGTTTTGAACTTTCGAAAGCCGTGTCCGCGGTTATGGGCAGATGGGAATTTGTTAATATCCGGTTGTAGAGAACCTGAAACTTAATTTAATTAAAATGAATCAACAGCGTGTGTAGCCGTGATGGTCTCTTTTCGGTGGAGTCCGGAAAGAGAACACGGCCTCGTATTATGCTTGAACGTAAGTAGTTCTAGGATCACTTCTTGATCATAGATTCTCGACCGTGGCTTTCCTTCTCTTCTCGCTCTCATTTGCGTATGTTAGCCACCATATATGCTAGTGCTTGCGGCAGCGCCACCTCACATACCTTTTACGTACCCATAAGCTTAAATAGTCTTGATCGCGAGGGTGTGAGATTGCTGAGTCCCCATGACTCATAGTTTACTTCCAAAACCAGATGCAGGTGCCTATGATACCGTTCCAGGGGATGAGACTGAACTCAAGTGGGAGTTCATTGAGGACTCAGGATGTTACTATGTTTCCTTTCCAGACGATCAGTAGTGGAGCCCAGTTGGGGCGATCGGGGATCTTATGTATTTGGGGTTGTCTTTATTTTGGTTCAATAGTCGAACCCTGATTGTATCTGGATGATGTAATGCTATATTTATGTTTTGTGTGAAGTGGCGATTGCAAGACAACTCTATACCTCTTTCTAATTCGGTACATGGAATGTGTAAAGATTACCCCTCTTGCGACATGCCTACAATGCGGTTATGCCTCTAAGTCGTGCTCCGACACATGGGAGATATAGCCGCATCGTGGGTGTTATAAGTTGGTATCAGAGCAAGATTCAATCCGACTTAGGAGCCCCCTGCTTGATCGAAACGCTGGCGTTGTTGAGTCTAGAAAAATGTTTTAAGTCTTTTAGGATTATATATATCGGATAGTAGGATTCTTTTTATTCCTCAGTCGATTCGTCGCTCTGGTGACGCATCCTGACGTAGAGTTTTGACTCTTCTCTTCTCAAATTTCACTAATTTTTTTAGGATCACGCGGGTATCTTGGAATCGTTCCGATGGTTTTGTGACGAGAACATTGTTCTTGGTGCCTCCTGGCATTTAGGGGTTGTGGCAGTGTCCCGGGGAGTTGAGCTCCGAGGTGTTGTCGTCACAATTTTATCGTTGCAGTTCTGGAATACCTGAGTTTCGCCGACATCGAAAATCTCTTTTATGCAGTTGTTGGTGAGATAACCTCAACGCCACCAAGTATTGGGGCGGGAGTTCGGGAGTATTGCCATAACTCGTATAACGGATGCTTTTTGAAGGTTGAGGTAAATGATTTCCGAAGGTTTCTTGGTTATGTGTTGAAGGATGGATACAGCTGGATGTAGGATTTTCTAGTTTTGGGTGAGATATTACGCTTCCCCTGTATCCCCAACACCGATTGCATAACCGGAAAGTTTCGGGAGTTTCATAGGTGGGAATTCATGTAGCTCTAGTATTTCTTCCGCAGATATTTGGTTTGTGATTGGGTAATCCTTACCAAGTATTTGTTCATGTTCGTACCTTGTTGTGTATTCATCTACCTCTATCTAAGTGGCTTCTCAATTTATGGAAGTGTGATCATTTAATTTGGAATTCATTCATTCATTCTTGTTCGAATGTTAAGACTATATGTTGCAATTTCGATCCATTTGATTCAGCTTGGATATATGTCTTTCAAGATGGTAACGGATGTCACCCTCTTCAGGATGGCTCCTCCAACGTGTCAGAATCTGGAACCACCGTCACCACCTCCATCTCTAGAGGCATGGCAAGCTGTGATGGCCGTTACCAACGCCAACACGTAGCTGATTATGCAACTCTTGCAAGAGCGCAACCAAGGAAATCAAGACCATGGCAACAATCAAACTCAGTTTGCTACCCTCGACCAGTTCCTCACGAACCAGTCAAAGACCTTCAGTAACTGTGTCGAGGCCATAGACGCTGATGATTGGCTCGTGGATATATGCAAACATTTTGAGTGCAGCAACGTCAGGCCTGAGGACTTTGTCAAGTTTTCTTCGTTCCACTTCAAAGACTAAGCTGCTGAGTGGTATCAACAATACAAAGATTCCAAAGGAGGCCGTGTGATTACCTGGGATGATTTCCGCCAAGACTTCAGAGCTCACCACATTCCTCAGAGTGTTGTTGAGAGTAAGCATGAGGAGTTCCGCAATCTGAAGCAAGGCAGCTTGTCTGTTTACCAATACAACATCATGTTCCAGAAGCTCGCTCGCTTCGCCAAGCAAGACATCCCTGACGAGAAGAGCATGATTTATCAGTTCAGAGGTGGCCTTAGAGAAGATCTGCAACTAGCCCTCGTGCTTTTTGAGCCGAAAAAGTATGATGAGTTCTACAACATGGCATTAAAGCAAGAGGCTGCTCAGCTCAAGTGCGATGCTTCCAAGAAGAGAGTCGGGGATGCAACTCCTTCTTCTTCTTCAACTCAAGTGGCAGCTAAGCAGCAAAAGTACTGGTTGCCTCCTCCTCCTCTGTTCCGTCAGCCTTATCAGCAGAAGAGCAAAGGTGGCAATGGATCTTCCCACCCACCCAACCTAGGCTTTCGGAACGAGGCTTTGTCTCATGCTCCAAGATCAAGTGCTCCGTATCACCGTCTACTCTTAGAGGTCACATGCAACAAGTCTCAGTAGAAGGGTCACTATGCAAACAAATGCTTCAACCAGAGGCGTCTTCCGCCTCCTCCTCCCATGAGATCTGCCAGCAATGCAGTGGTCAAGCATAATCCCAAGCATGTCAAGGTTAACATGATGAACGCAGCTCAGGCAGAGGACTCGTCAGAAGTGATCATGGGTAACCTTCCTGTTAACGATATTCCTGCAAAAGTTCTTTTTGACTCTGGTGCGTCGCATTCTTTCATGTCATTCCCATTTGCATTGGAGCACAACTTTGACGCTAAGGCTTTACCTAAAGCATTGCAAGTTGTTTCTCCGTCTAAGCGTTTGAGTTCTGGCATGATGGTTCCGCATGTTTCTGTCATGATGGGTGACTACAAATTTCTGGCTTCTCCAATTTTTCTTGGTAACTCGGATATTGATCTAATTCTCGGCATGGACTGGCTTTCTAAGCACAAATCTCAACTTGATTGTGCTGCCAGGCACATTCAATTGACACACTCGTCTGAGGATGTGATCGTCTTTGCCGCTCGTGATGATACCATTCGACTATTTTCTCTCAATGAGAAGGCCGAGTTGGATGCCATCTCTCAGATTCCAGTCGTTTGTGAATATCAAGACGTCTTTCCAGAAGAGCTTCCAGGAATGCCTCCTCACTGGCCAATTGAATTCGTCATCGATCTTAAGCCTGGCACGGAACCTGTTTGCAAACGTCCTTACAAGCTTGGACCAGAAGAGTTGAAGGAGCTGAAGAAACAACTCGATATATAAGAGCGCATTGGTCTCATGTGACCATGTTCTTCTCCTTGGGGTTGTGGTGTTCTTTTTGTCAAGAAGAAGGACGGCACAGACCGACTTTGTGTCGACTACCGTCCATTAAACAAGAAGACCATAAAGAACAAGTACCCACTTCCCAACATCAATGAGCTTTTCGAACAACTCAAAGGTGCTCATGTATTCTCCAAGCTTAACCTCCGTATGGGCTATCATCAGATTCACATTCGTGAACAAGATATCCCCAAGATAGCATTCAGGACAAGCTATGGTTCTTATGAATACACTTTCATGTCTTTCGGCCTTGTCAATGCTCCTCCAACATTCTCTCGCATGATGAACTTCATCTTCAACCCTTACACAAATGACTTTGTCTTGGTCTATCTCGATGACATTTTGGTCTTTTCCAAGAACAAAGAGGATCATGCCAAGCACTTGAGATTGGTGCTAGACAAACTCAGAGAACATCAGTTCTATGCGAAGTTTTCAAAGTGCGAGTTTTGGCTCGATGAGGTTCTCTACCTTGGGCATATAATCTCCGCCAAGGGCATATCTGTTAATCCTGAGAAGGTGTCCGCAATTGTGAATTGGGAACCGCCTCAGAATGTGAAGCAGGTCCGTAGCTTCCTTGGGCTCGCAAGCTATTGCCTAAGATTCCTTGAGAATTTCTCTAAGATCACGAAGCCTTTTTCCAACCTCCTCCAAAAGCATGTGAAGTATGTCTGGACGCCTGAATGTGACGTTGCTTTCAACACCCTCAAAGAGAAGTTAGTCACAGCTCCAGTTCTGACTCCTCCTGATGAATCCAAACCATTCGAGGTTTTCTGTGATGCTTCCCTGCAAGGTCTCGGTGTTGTGTTAATGCAAGAGAAGAAAGTTGTGGCCTATACCTCTCGCCAGTTGAGGCCCAATGAAAAGAACTGCCCCACTCATGACCTCGAGTTGGCGGCAGTTGTAAATGCTCTTTTAACATGGAGACATCTCTTGTTGGGAAGGAAAGTGGACATCTTCACTGATCATAAGAGTCTCAAGTACATCTTCACTCAGCCCAACCTCAACCTCAGGCAGACTCGTTGGGTCGAAATGATACAAGAGTATAATCCAAGTATTGAATATACTCCAGGCAAGGCCAATGTCATTGCTGACGCATTGAGCAGGAAGGCTTACTGCAATAGTTTGATTCTTAAGCCCTATCAACCGGATCTTTGTGAAGCTTTCTGCAAACTTAATCTCCAAGTTGTTCCTCAAGGATTTCTTGCCAACCTCCAAGTCTCTCCTACTTTGGAAGATCAGATTCGTGAGGCTCAACTTCTTGATGCTATAGTGAAGAAGGTGTAGATTGAGATTGCCAAGAGCCAACCTAAGTACAAGTGCTATCGCCTTGATGACAAAGATACTCTATTCTTCGAGGATCTCATTGTTGTTCCTAAGGGTGACCTTCGTAAAGTCGTTATGAACGAGGCTCACAATTCACTACTTTCTACTCATCCTGGGAGTACAAAGATGTGCCATGACCTCAAACAGTCGTATTGGTGGACTCGAATGAACCACGAGATTGCCCAGTTCGTGAATGAATGTGATGTCTGCAGAAGAGTGAAAGCAGAACACCAACGACCAGCTGGTCTCCTCCAACCTCTTCTATTCCAGAATGGAAGTTTGACCATATTGAGATGGACTTCGTGACTGGATTTCCCAAGTCCAAGCGTGGCAATGATGCTATCTTCGTTGTCATCGACAAGCTCACTAAAGTGGCTCATTTTCTTCCTATCAAAGAATCTATCACAGCAGCTCAGTTGGCAGAGCTATATACCTCCAGGATTGTCTCTTTGCATGGCATTCTGCAGTTGATATCTTCAGATCGTGGAAGCATCTTTACCTCTAAGTTCTAGGACTCCTTTTAGAAGGCTATGGGCACCAACATTCGCTTCAGCACAGCCTTTCATCCTCAAACTAGTGGCCAAGTCTGGCGAGTCAATCAAATTCTTGAAGATATGCTCAGGGCTTGTGTCATTTCTTTCGGTATGAAGTGGGAAGATTGTCTTCCATATGCCAAGTTCTCCTACAACAACAGCTTCCAAGCGAGTTCGGGCAAGGCCCCATTCGAGATTCTCTATGGCAGAAAGTGTCGTACTCCCCTAAACTGGTCAGAGACTGGTGAACACCAACTTCTTGGCAATGACTTGATCACAGAGGCTGAAGAAACGTGCAAAGTCATTCGTGAAAATATCAAAGCCACGCAATCACGCCAGAAGAGTTACTATGATATCAAGCATCGTGACTTGGCTTTCGAGATCGGAGACCATGTCTACCTCCGCGTCTCTCTAATGAAAGGTACTCGCCGCTTTGGTATCAAAGGGAAGCTTGCCCCTAGATACGTGGGTCCTTTCAAGATCATTAGCAAAAGAGGCGATCTCGCCTATCAACTTGAGCTTCCATCCAACTTTGCAAACGTGCATGACGTGTTTCACGTGTCTCAGCTTTGCAAGTGTTTCAAGACTCCTGACCGCACCATCAACTTCGAAGAGATTGATCTCCGAGAAGACATGTCTTATCATGAGCATCATGTTGCTATTCTTGAAGAAACTGAGCGCAAGACTCGCAAAAAGTCTATCAAATTCCTGAAAGTGAAGTGGTCACATCATTCCGACCATGAAGCCACCTGAGAACGCGAGGACCACCTCTGTTCCGAATATCCGGAGTTTTTCCAGTCCTAGATCCTGGGACGAGATCCTTTCGTAGTGGTGGAGTATTGTAATGCCCCGTATGTAACTTGCCATATTTGTATTCCAACTCTTGCCATTTTCGGCACTAAGATATGATATTCCCTCGTGGTTGGGTTTTCTCTTCTTTTGCTTTTGGTCCATGTCATGCATTTCATATCATGTCATCATGTGCATCGCATTTGCATACGTGTTCGCACGCATCCGAGCATTTTCCCCGTTGTCCGTTTTGCATTCCGGCACTCCTATGTCCTCCGGCGTCCCCTTTTGCCTCTTTTCGTGTGCGGGTGTTAAATGTTCTCGGATTGGACCGAGACTTGCCAAGCGGCCTTGGTATACTACCGGTAGACTGCCTGTCAAGTTTCGTGCCATTTTGAGTTCGTTTGATACTCCAACGGTTAACCGAGGAACCATAAAGGCCTCGTGTGTGTTGCAGCCCAACACCCCTCCAAAGTGGCCCACAACCCAGCTAGACCCCTTCCATCCTCTCGGCCATTCAATCACGATCGCATGGCCGAAAACCGCACCTCATTTGGACTCTCCTAGCTCCTCCTTCCTATAAATATGTGTCTCCCCCAGATTTTTGCGCAATCCAAACCCTAAAACTCCTCGCCGCCGCCACCGGACATGTCCGCGCGCTGCCGTATAACTCCGCCGCCGCGCCCGCACCAATAGGAGCTCTCCACGTCACCCCCCGCGCCTACTTCGCCGCCGGGCCCGCGGAAGCCCGCAGCCGGCCCGCCTGGGACGGATCTGGGCCGAACCGCCCCGCGCCGCACCGCCCGTTCCCTTCCTTCTCCGCCGCCGTCCGCGCCTCGCGCCGGCTGCCGCCCCGCCATCGCCGGCCGCCGCCACCTCGCCGGTCGCCGGTCGCCGCCAACCGCCGACCTTCTTCTCCGCCGGTGCCCGACCGGCCTCCTCCTCGCCCGCGGCTGCGTCGCTCGCCGCCACCTCGCCGCCTCCCTGCTCCTCGTCATCGGCAAGCGGATCGGGCAAGATCCGGCCACCGCCCCCGTCTTCTCGGGCGAGGGTCCGGTCATCTTCGGTTCACGTGCGTCCAGATCTGGCTACAGTAAAACACTAGATTAACTTCGGATTTCCCCAGTCCTTTTTCTGGTTATTTTTATGTCATGTTCATCGCATCATAACTTTGCATCCGTAGCTCCGTTTTGGGTGTGTAATATATCAAATTGTTCTTCTGGATGTGCTCTTCATTTCATTCCATTGCACCATGCTTGTTTGAGTCCATCTTGATTCCGTAAATGTTGTTGCAAGAGTGCTATGTAATGTTAGTTTCTGTTTCTTAACAGATTATGGACATTTGTCATTTTTGCCATGTTTAATGTGTGCCTCCTATGAACTTGAGCCCTACATGTGTTTTGGGCTATGCCATGCCATCTTTACAGGGGTCTATGCCATGTATTTTTGTGATCAATGTGGTGACTAGCACAAGCATGCAAAGTAGCTCTCGTGATCTTGCTGATTTCAGGGACTTCGAATTCTTCTGTCATTTCCCTGATGTTATTTTTATGCCATGTATTCTTGTTGCTACAGAGTGATCCATGCCTCTTTTGAGCATGTTCTGTAAGGATGATTTTGCGATATTGTTATGTTCTATCCATCCACGGCTTTGTTTGAAATTATGGAGTCCCCTAGCATTACTAAATCTTGCTCTACTTTTGCTATAAAATATTCCTGGCAGATTGTTTACATGTTATTCAATTTTGCCGAGGTTGTTGTAGTTGATCCTTGCATGCTATGAGATGGTTCTTGCCATGGTTAGCTTCTTGATCATGTCTTCTTGTTGGGTGTATGCTTGGTTTGTCATGCAATCCCTTGTGGTGAGTGCATCGAGCTCGCAAACATGCCTACGTAACTCTGTTTATGCCATGTCCAGTTTTCTGCTAAGTCTGAATCTGGTAATGGCACTTTCTATGTTTACATGGGTGCCATCATATCTTCTGATCCATTTTGGCTTATGGTCAGTAAGGGACTTTTGTTATATGCTTTGAGTAGTTTCATTCCATGCCTTGCTTTCCCATGATATGTTCCTGTAGCATGTTGTTATCTTGCTCTAAACATTGCTTCCTGATGTTAAATCCTGACATGTTATTTTCACGAAGTCTGTGAACCTGATATGTTTTGCACTTTTGTCATGCTTGTTTAAACCTGCTATTTCGTGATTTAGCCAAAGCTCAGTGTTCATCTTTTGTCAAGCATCTTGAGTGGATCACTTCCATGTTCTTTGTTGCTATGTTAGAGTGCAATAGCTTATTTTCTTGATGCATTCTAGATGGCATCATGTTGTTAATCGCAGAATAGTGCCATTATTGTTTTGCTTGCCTTTTGCAAATCGTGCATCCGATTCCGGTGATCTTTATATCGATTTCGACCGAAATCAACTCATCTTTCCAGCAGCGCTCTTGGTTTGCCAAGTTGAGGCCTGGTTCAATCTTTCCCTTCTGAAGCACGCACATGCATTGCATATTACATCCCACATATCATGCCTTGTTTTGCATCATGTTGCTTGCGCATTGCACCGTGGTTGATTGTGGTTCCCTTTGCTTGTGTTCTTGCTTTGGGTAGAGCCGAGAGACGAGCATGTGATCGAGGAACCTATTGAGTACACTTACGAGGATCAAGCTTACGTCAACTCGGAGAACTTTACAGGCAAGATGACCATACCCTCGAAATCACTTCTATCTTTGCTTGCTAGTTGCTCGCTCTATTGCTATGCCTATGCCGCGATACCTACCACTTGCTTTATCATTCCTCCCATATTGCCATGTCAAACCTCTAACCCACCTTGCCCTAGGAAACCATTGTTTGGCTATGTTACCGCTTTGCTCAGCCCCTCTTATAGCGTTGCTAGTTGCAGGTGAAGATTGGAGTTTGTTCCTTGTTGGAACATGTTTATTGTTGGGATATCATTCTTATATCTTCTTTACTTTAATGCATCTATATACTTGGTAAAGGGTGGAAGGCTCGGCCTTATGTCTGGTGTTTTGTTCCACTCTTGCCACCCTAGTTTCCGTCATACCGGTGTTATGTTCCTTGATTTTGCGTTCCTTACATGGTTGGGTTATAATGGGAACCCCTTGACAGTTCGCATTGACTAAAACTCCTCCAGCAAGGCCCAACCTTGGTTTTACCATTTGCCACCTAGCCTTTTTCCCTTGGGTTCCGCGGACACAAGGGTCATCTTTATTTTAATCCCCTTCCCCCCGGCCAGTGCTCCTCTGAGTGTTGGTCTGAACTGAGCTGCCTGCGGGGCCACCTCGGGGAAACTTGAGGGTTGGTTTTACTCATAGCTAGTCTTATCCGGTGTTGCCCTGAGAACAAGATATGTGCGACTCCTATCGGGATTTGTCGGCACATCGGGTGGCTTTTCTGGTCTTGTTTTACCATTGTCGAGATGTCTTGTAACCGGGATTCCGAGTCTGATCGGGTCGTCCTAGCAGAAGGAATATCCTTCGTTGACCGTGAGAGCTTGTGATGGGCTAAGTTGGGACACCCCTACAATGTTTTGAACTTTCGAAAGTCGTGCCCGCGGTTATGGGCAGATGGGAATTTGTTAATATCCTGTTGTAGAGAACCTAAAACTTAATTTAATTAAAATTAATCAACAGCGTGTGTAGCCGTGATGATCTCTTTTCGGCGGAGTCCGGGAAGAGAACACGGCCTCGTGTTATGCTTGAACGTAAGTAGTTCTAGGATCACTTCTTGATCATAGATTCTCGACCATGCCTTGCCTTCTCTTCTCGCTCTCATTTGCGTACGTTAGCCACCATATATGCTAGTGCTTGCGGCAGCCCCACCTCACATACCTTTTACCTACCCGTAAGCTTAAATAGTCTTGATCGCGAGGGTGTGAGATTGCTAAGTCCCCACGACTCATAGTTTACTTTCCAAACCAGATGCAGGTGCCAATGATACCGTTCTAGGGGATGCAACTGAACTCAAGTGGGAGTATGATGAGGACTCAGGACGTTACTACGTCTCCTTTCCAGACGATCAGTAGTGGAGCCCAGTTGGGGCGATCGGGGATATTATGCATTTGGGGTTGTCTTTATTTTCATTCCGTAGTCGGACCTTGATTGTATCTGGATGATGTAATGCTATATTTATGTTTTGTGTGAAGTGGCGATTGTAAGCCAACTGTATACCTCTTTCTTATTCAGTACATTGAATGTGTAAAGATTACCCCTCTTGCGACATGCCTACAATGCGGTTATGCCTCTAAGTCGTGCTCCGACACGTGGGGAATATAGCCACATCATGGGTGTTATAGCCAGGCCCATGTAATTTCGAAATACTTGATTATAGGCAGTTTTTAGAGTCCGTATGTGTGGGGAAACAAGAGTTAGGGTTGGTTTCGGACCCCTCCTCCAAGGGCCACGAAATTCCCCCCTCTCTCCTTCATATATAAAGCCCTTAGGGCATCGTTTAGACTTTGGGTTTTGTTGAGATTAAAGTTCGCCATAGTTGCAGCTTCGTGTACTTCATTTGTGTTGAAGGACCAGACAAAGGCGTCACAGAACCACACCTTTGATCAATAAAGCTTTCCTCTTATATTCGCAATATCCAGATTGCAATCTTAGTTTCTTGCTTGTTCTTCGTTTGCCTGCAGAAACAGACCTTTGTGGTCAGGTTGATTGTGCTTCGGCGTGGTCAATAACCTCTCAGAGTTGGTTTAGAGATTGCTAAGGCGCGACGTCCCCACACGTTCGTAGTCGGATCGTCAAAGTCGACTTCCTCCAAAACGATAGCCACCATTCATCGAAAGATGGGACACCTTTGCCTCTATCAAGTGGTATAAGATTTCCGGGTTGCTAGGTGAGATTTTACAGCTTTTTCTTAGTTTAGATCGAGTTTGTTCTTCATACCTACAGTCCATGAAAAAGCCAAAAAAATTAGGGTTAGCTCATCATATCCCAACCAGTCTGAGCCTTTGCATTGTCTTTTCAGTATTTTGCTTTGTTGAATTTGCAGTTGCATCGCCGTGTCTAGTTGCTGGTCTTAGAGTCTAGTCTTTTAGAGTTTCGAGTTCTGGTCATAAGTTGTCACGCCGCCGCCGCACCATCATCATCGCCCCTGCCATCTACCACCACCGCTTATCCGCCACCGATCCGTCTTGATATACCATCACCAATCCGTATCCATATACCACCACCAATCCATATCCATATACCACCACCAATCTGTATCCATATACCACCACCGCTGCCATATCCTACCACCATATATCGACCACCAATCAGGGTTCCTTTCATATTAGGTTTGTTTTCGAGATCCGTTTAGTTTCCGATTTGTGTTTCCTTTCCTAAGTAGGTTTCGAAAAGAAAGAGTCTGGAGACCCCCGGGCAGTTTTTTAGTCCAAAATTTTCACAGGCAAATTTTTTTTTGCCTATCCTATTTTTAGGCTTTTCTGAGTCTTTTGAGCCACGTGCCATCATTTTGATTTTTTGTCGCACTTTTTCGTCGTCGCTGCCCTGATTTCAGAAAAAAGTCAAAAAAAAATCCGTGCCCATCCTGTCAGTTTGACGAGGGAAGAGTTTTGAGACACTCGCCATTATAGTGATTTTTCGCAAAAAAAGAGGAGCGCTAAAAATAACATAGCTAATTTTTTTGAGTGTGCTTTTTCCTTGTTTACGTGCACACAGTGATTTTGTTAGTGTTCTAGGCTCGCGTCTCTAGCACGGTCTAGCCTAGGACCAGCACAATACCGTCGTTGAGTGTTTATTCAACTTTGCATCTCTGAATTGATTATTGCTAATCTTTTTTCTACCATCTTATAAGCCTTCCCAGCTCCACATACATCTACGTCGTACGTTTGACTCTCCCTGGTAATCGCTCTATCCAAGCTTTGAGAGTTTTGACTACAACGGTTGCCGATCACCACCTGCTTCTTGATAAGAACTTGTTAGAATTTGAGATTCACTTGACGGATTTGTGACTATCCACCACACCACCACTTCCTAGTAGTCTATAGGACCATATTCTTGTGTGTTTCTATTATTGCTAACCATGGCAGGATCACAAGCCGATGAGACTGACTGGGACAACATGATGAACAAAGAGTTACATGATAAGTTTCAGCAAATTATGAGTGGATAGGTAGAAGATGTGCTAAACAGATTTGAATAGGCCATGGAGAAGATAGATGACATTAAGAAGACGTTCAAAACAAAGCTCGATAACAAGTTTAATGAATTGCTAGCGCGTCTTCCACCACCACCGCCGGCTGCACCTATCGCACCTCTACAACAACAACAACAACAATAACAACAAGGATGAGGTTGATCAAAATCAGAACTACGTGCAACCACCAGCACCACCACCACCAGCTCGTCCTCAGGTATATCATCGCAACGGTAGGGCTGCACCACCACCTGAGATACGAGATCATGACTTTTTTCCTAAATTTGAGGGTAGATATGTTCCTGATATATATCTTACTTGGGAGTTAGAAACTGAACAACGTTTTACATGTTTACAATATCCTGAGGAGAGACGTGTTCCTGCTGTTGTTTGTGCTTTCACTAGATTTGCATGTGTTTGGTGGTCTGAACATTGTAGATTATATCCTATTCCAGCTACTTGGGCTACTTTCAAAACTGCTATGCTTACTCATGGGGTTCCACCATATTGTCAATGTGAATTACTTCAAAAATTGCAGCGTTTAAGACAAGGAAAAAAATTCTATAGAAGAATATTATCAGGAATTACAAACTGGCATGATTAGATGTGGTATTGTTGAGGAGAATGAAGCTATGCTTGCACGTTTTATGGGTGGATTAAATAGAGAGATTCATACCATTCTAGAGTATAAGGAGTATAATAATATCACTCGTTTATTCCATCTTGCTTGTAAAGCTGAACGTGAAGTGCAGGATCGACAGGCATTGGCGCGAACTAACTTTTCTGTAGGTCGATCTTCATCATGGACACCACGTGAATCCTCTACTTCCACTGCACCAACACCTCCATCAGGTGCCACCTCCAGCTGTGATACAAGAAAGCAGGCACAACCACCACTATCTGCCAAGAGCACACCTGCCGAGACTGCGCAGAGCTCTTCTTCTTCCATGGCATCAACAGGCCAGACAAGTGATATTATTTGTCATCGTTGTAAGGGAAGAGGACATTTTACGAGAGAATTCAAATCTCAGCGTGTGATGATTGCTACTGAGGTGGCGGGTATGAGTCCACTAGTGACTATGATGAGGAGACTTTAGCTCTTATTACACATGAAGAACGCGGTGGAGATGATTCTGATCATGAGACGCAATACATGGCTTCTGAAGATGCTGACATGTATGAATGTTTAGTTGCCCAACGTGTTTTGAGTGTGCAGGTTACACAAGCTGAGCAAAATCAGAGGCCTAAGTTGTTCCATACAAAGGGAGTTGTGAAGGAACATTTTGTTCGCGTCATCATAGATGGAGGGAGCTGCAACAACTTGTCTAGCATGGAGATGGTGGAGAAGCTCTCTCTCACCACAAGACCGCATCCACATCCTTACTACATCCAATGATTCAACAACAGCGGCAAGGTTAAGGTAACATGTACTGTTCGTGTGCATTTTAGTATCTCTACATATGCTGATTATGTTGATTGTGATGTGGTTCCTATGCAAGCATGTTCCTTATTACTTGGTAGATATGGCAATTTAATAAAAATTCTGTACACCATGGTAGAAACAATCAGTATACTCTTGTTCATAAGGACAAAAATATTACTTTGCTTCCTATGGCTCCTGATTCCATTTTGAAAGATGATATTAGTAGAGCTAATAAAGCAAAACAGGAGCAAAATAAGAGTGAAAATCAGATTGTGGCAAAAGAATTTGAGCAAAAAATAAAGCCTAATAATAAACCATCTAGTGTTGCTTCTGAAATTAAATTAAAAAGTGCATGTTTACTTGCCACCAAATCTGATATTGATGATCTAGATTTTAGCAAATCTGTTTTCTATGCTTTTTTGTGCAAAGAGGCATTATTTTCATTCGAGAACATGCCTTCTCTTTGCCTCCTGCTGTCACTAACATTTTGTAGGAGTTCGCTAACATCTTTCCACAAGACATGCCACCGGGATTACCACCTATTCGAGGGATTGAGCATCAAATTGACTTAATTCCCGGTGCATCATTACCCAACCGTGCGCCATACCATACCAATCCAGAGGAGACGAAGGAGATTATGCATCAAGTACAGGAGCTGCTCGACAAAGGTTATATACGTGAATCCCTTAGTCCTTGTGCTGTTCCTATCATCTTAGTGTTGAAAAAGGATGGTACATCGCGTATGTGTGTTGATTGTAGAGGCATTAATAAGATTACTATACGTTATCGTCATCCTATTCCTAGGCTAGACGACATGCTTGACGATTTAAGTGGCTCTACAATATTCTCCAATGTTGATTTGCATAGTGGATACCATCAAAGTCGTATGAAATTGGGAGATGAATGGAAAGCATCATTTAAAACTAAGTTTGGATTATATGAGTGGTTAGTCACGCCTTTTGGGTTAACTAATGCACCTACTACTTTCATGATATTAATGATCGAAGTTTTACGTGCTTTCATTGGACGATTTGTGGTAGTCTATTTTGATGATATACTAATTTATAGCAGATCTTTGGAGGAACATTTGGAACATTTACGTTCTGTTTTTATTGCTCTACGTGATGCACGTTTGTTTGGTAACCTTGGGAAGTGCACGTTCTGCACTGATCGAGTATCTTTTCTTGGCTAAGTTGTTACCCCACAGGGAATTGAAGTTGATAAAGCCAAGATTGAAACTATTGAGAGTTGGCCGCAGCCCAAAATGGTCGCACAAGTGAGGAGTTTTCTTGGCCTCGCTCAATTCTATAGGCGTTTTGTGAGAGATTTCAGCACCATTGTTGCACCTCTCAATGAGCTTAGAAAGAAGGATGTACCTTTTGTTTGGGGTACCGCACATGAAGAAGCCTTCACGATATTGAAAGATAAGTTGACACATGCTCCTTTACTCCAACTTCCTGATTTTAATAAGACTTTTGAGCTTGAATGTGATGCTAGTGGAATTGGATTAGGAGGTGTGTTATTACAAGATGGCAAACCTGTTGCATACTTTTCTGAAAAATTGAGTGGGCCTAGTCTGAATTATTCTCCTTATGATAAATAATTATCTGCTCCTGTTCGGACTTTAGAAACATGGCAACATTATTTATGGCCCAAAGAATTTGTTATACATTCTGATCATGAATCGTTGAAATATATTAAAAGTGAAGCTAAACTGGATCGTAGACATGCTAAATGGGTTGAATTCATTGAGACTTTCCCTTATGTCATTAAACACAAGAAGGGTAAAGAAAATGTTATTGTTGATGCATTGTCTCGTCGCTATACTATGCTTTCACAACCCGACTTCAAAATATTTGGTTTGGAGACCATCAAAGATCAATATGTGCATGATGCTGATTTTAAAGATGTAATGCAGAATTTTAAAGAAGGAAGAACGCGGAACAAGTTCGTCGTTAATGATGGATTTGTGTTCCGTGCTAACAAGCTATGCATTCCAGCTAGCTTCGTTCGTCTTTTGTTGTTGTAGGAGGCGCATGGAGGAGGACTAATGGGACACTTTGGCGTGAAGAAGACGAAGGACGTACTTGCTACACATTTCTTTTGGCCAAAGATGAGACGGGATGTTGAGCATTTTGTTGCTCGCTGCACTACATGTCAAAAAGCTAAGTCATGACTCAATCCTCATGGTTTATATATGCGTTTGCCTATACCTAGTGTTCCTTTGGAGGATATATCTATGTACTTTGTTTTAGGTTTACCTCAAACAAAGAAGGGGAGTTATAGCATATTTCTTGTCGTGGATAGGTTCTAGAAAATGGCACACTTTATACCATGTCATAAAAGCGATGATGCTGTTAATGTTGCTGATTTGTTCTTTCGAAAATTATTCGCTTGCATGGTGTGCCAAATACAATTGTTTCAGATCATGATACTAAATTTCATAGCCACTTTTGGAGATGTTTATGGGCTAAGTTGGGGACTAAACTGCTCTTTAGTACTACTTGTCACCCCCAAACTGATGGGCAAACTGAAGTAGTCAATAGAACATTGTCTACTATGCTTAGGGGCGTTTTGAAGAATAAGAAGAAAATGTGGGAAGAATGCTTGCCTCATATTGAATTTGCTTATAATCTTTCATTGCATTTACTACTAAGATGTGCCCTTTTGAAATTGTGTATGGTTTCCTACCTCATGCACCTATTGATTTGTTGCCTCTTCCATCTTCGGAGAAGGTTAATTTTGATGCTAAAGAACGTGCTGAATTGATTTTAAAAATGCATGAGTTAACTAAGGAAAACATTGAGCGTATGAGTGCTAAATATAAACTTGCTGGAGATAAGGGTAGAAAACATGTTGTGTTTCCACAGGGAGATCTTGTTTGGTTACATTTGCATAAGGATAGATTTCCTAATTTGCGCAAATCAAAGCTAATGCCACGTGCTGATGGTCCTTTTAAGGTGTTAGAGAAAACAAATGATAATACATATAAACTTGAGCTGCCTGCAGATTTTGGGGTTAGTCCCACTTTTAACATTGGAGATTTGAAGCCTTATTCGGGTGAGGAAGATGAGCTTTCGTTTAGGACGACTTCATTTCAAGAAGGGTAGGATGATGAGGACATCAATACCATTGTTACACCCACAGCCCGTGCTGCTATATATACTGGACCAATTACTAGAGCTCGCGCACGCCAATTGAACTATCATGTACTTTCGTTTCTTGGTAACGATTCTAATGTTCATGAGAATATGATGCTGCCTAAATTGGACACATTTTTTTGCTTACAAATGAAGGGCCTTGCTTGGTCAAGAAAGATGAACCTTGGAGCAAGTTCAAGCATGGAGATAATGGCATGCGCAAGGGGAACAAGAACAGAGTTACAAGTGATGATTCCAGGACTTTGAAGCCACCATAATGAGTGCATTAAGCCTTGGACGAAATATAAAAGATGACACTTCATAAATTTCGTCCAGAGGCTATTCTAGGTGCTACGTCACCTTATTTTTGGGCCAGGCCCATGTAATTTCGAAATACTTGATTATAGGAAGTTTTTAGAGTCCATATGTGTGGGGAAACAGGAGTTAGGGTTGGTTTCAGACCCCTCCTCCAAGGGCCACGAAATTCCCCCCTCTCTCCTCCATATATACAACCCTTAGGGCATCTTTTAGACTTTGGTTTTTGTTTAGATTAAAGTTCGCCATAGCTGCAACTTCGCGTACTTCGTTTGTGTTCAACGACCAGACAAAGGCCTGACAGAACCCCACCTTTGATCAATAGAGCTTTCCTCTTGTACTCGAAATATCCATATTGCAATCTTAGTTTTTTGCTTGTTCTTCGTTTGCCCGCAGGAAACAGACCTTCCTGGTCAGGTTGATCGTGCTCCGGCGTGGTCAATAACCTCTTGAAGTTGGTTTAGCGATTGCTAAGGCGCGGCATCCTCGCACGTTCGTAGTCGGATCGTCAAAGTCGACTTCCTCCAAAACGATAGCCACCATCTCATCGAAAGACGGGACACCTTTGCCTCTATCATATGCTATGAGTGAGATCTCCCATATTAAATCATTTCAATCTCAACATAGTAGCTATGTATACCCCATTAACATAAATCCCATTTGCACTTATGGTATAGATGACGAGATGATGGTCATTGGCTTTTGTTTTTCATGTGATGATATTGCCATACTTTCTTTACATGATTTGTGCAATTCATCTACTATGCCATGCCCTGATCACATAGAACCAAATATGCTTCGTTTTGGATGTTGTCAATATTCTCCATGTGATGTTTCCATTAATTCTCATGAGGAGACCCCCATAGTTTCCTCATACATATTAGGAGATTTTGATGCATTCCATACTTTGCACGATTCTCATAATTTCTTGTACCATATGCATTCCATGAATAATAATGCTTTACATATTTCTTGTGATGCATTACACAATTTGAGTCTCCATTATGCTATACATAACAACAAACCTATCATGATGGATGACATGTTTCTATATCACGCATCTCATTTATTTGAGCATTGGCTATTTTGTGCTAACCAACACTTGCACATGCGCATCATGATGGATGATATGTACATATACCACGCACACACAATTTCCCCTTTGTCTTTGTTTTGTGTAGGTACTCACGTATACTTGTCAACCTCTCAATCCCAAGAGTTGACGAAACGAGCTCTTGAGAGCAACAGAAATTTGGGATCCCGTGGATTGTCATTCCCACCATTCTCTTTGCGCAACGCCTACGCGCATCTCTTTTACTTAGCTCTCACACGGCTATGGGCTATATATCACTTGTTACTTTATGCCCATTGTATCTTGATAAGTTTGCATGTTATGCATCTTTACATGATTTTGCCATGCAATTTTGACCCTTGCTTGCATCTACCCATGATTCACCATTATGCTACTTCTATGTGTATTTGCATGCTTGGTGGAGATCCTTGTTCCTCTTGCCATGTTTACCATGTGCCTCATGTTATTCTTGCTTGTTGTGTTGGGAGAGTCATAATGTCCCATTGCTATTTACATATGGACTCTCGCCAATACATTGATGATACTTTGCTCATATCCTCCTTTCATGCTTGTGCTATGTCATGTGAAATATTCATACACACTATTTGCACCCATGACATGTTTGCCACGATTCCTACTAGTACGTTGCATCTTTGCACTACTAGCTTGGTTGACTTGATCACTATGATTGCTTGCTTTGTCACATCACCCATGTTCAAATCTTACTCGTTTTCTTGGGTTGATGACATATATGCTCTTGCCTCTCACTTGATTTGTCTTGATCACTGTCTCTTGTCTCCATTAGTGGCATCTCTCATATCCCCTATGCTTATTGATCGTGGAGACTTGGACATATTACTTGTGATGCATGCTTGTTTCATTGAGCCTATTGTCTTTGGTTGTTCTCGCATCATATGCCTCCATACTATGAAATGCTCCCTTGTCCTTTCTTATGATGAGCATGATGCATACACTTGTTGGGTATTTTACCACCCGAATGATAGGTTTTGCACTTCCTCTAACCTCATTTGTTTTTCCATGTGGTTGTCATGTTGTTACATTTTGGAAGATTCACAAAGCGGTGCCGTTATGCGACAACTTGTCATGCGAAGGCATACAAGATGTGCAACACCAACATTTGCGAGAATCTCCTAAAGGTGAACTACTTCCCTTTGAGCCATCCTCAAATACGCATATTGGATGGGTCAATCTTTCATTATTGTGTCCTTCTTGTTGTCTACCTGATACATCTCACGAACGGAGGAGCGACGCTAGAGATTGGCTCTATGGACCTTCACATTTAGGAGCGCTCGGACTTATTGGATGCACCTTCGAACCTCCACTCATGCCACGACATCGAGCATTGGTACACCAACACCTCCATATTTGTTTATTGTGCTCACACATGTCATGCTCGATGGACATATCATACACATGACAAATTTGCATCTTATGCTTGGATTGACTCACATTATGATTGCCTTGTTGCATATTGTATTCCCATGTCATCCATGATATATGAGCTTGTGCACTTCCTTACAAAATTTGTTGTGATCGTCCTTGATGGCATATTCATACATCATGATCATTTTTCCCACCATCAATTGCATTACAACATAATCACACTGAGCACCAATTATCATGTTCATGCTTTTGATAAACTGTCCCATTATGACATCATTTTGCACCATGGTTGCTTTGATCATATTCACAATACATTTGTGTGCACAATGAATGATTTTGCTCCCATGAACACTTTGCATATCATTCTATATCATCTTGATAAGCTTCATGCGCTTTGACACGAACAATCTTGCCGCACAGACTCATTCTTACATGATGGACACCTTGTGTGCGCTAACCATTGTATTTCGAAGTGTACTTTGTGTTTGCTCATTTTGCATCTACCACATACCGGAGACACCTTGGAGTTCTTGGATTGCGCCATGCCTTCAACTCTGTCCAACTACAAGTCCGTCCACAACAACTGTTCCACGGTGATGAGGCTCATGATCCGAGGTCGGATCTTTCCCAAGGGGGAGGAGATGATGTGGAGCATCTCACGTTCATCCCCATGTACACTCCGACCACTCTCCAAGCCCCAAGAAGACATATGACGAGACCTCGAACATACACCATTGGACACAAGGTGAACTTGCTCATGTTCGAACCATCACTTTCCACATGTGAGACATGGATACTACCTCAAATATATGTGCTATGCATGACCAGGAACAAAGAGGAAGACCATGGACAAGACGGTGTGGACACCAAGTACAAGGAAGTACCGAAGAAGCTCCAGTGAGCGGACGTCCGGACGACACCAGACGACCGGCCTCTCACAGCGAGCGGGTGTTCGGCCCTTGGTGGATGACCGACACCTGAAGACTAGTGTACGCCAGCTACAGACCTCCCAGCGAGCGGACGTCCGACCCCGCACCAGACGTCCAGCAATATTAACGGAAGTCCGAGACTTCCGGACGTCCGGTGTCCCGACCACAGAACACTTTCAGCAGACGTCCGGCGCTAGCGGACGACCGGTCCCCCTAGAACCACCGGACGTCTTGTGCCTAGCGGATGTCTGGTTGCAGGCTGAGGCCCATGTACCCCTTCACTTTGTCCCTTTTGTACTACGGCTATAAATAGACCTCTCCCTCCCCCTAGCTAGGATTAGCCAAGTAGTAGCTCATTTAGAGATAGAGCTTTGCTCATCCATTACAGATCTACTCCACGAGAGAGACCGCGGCCCCTCTTCGGAGAAGATCCCCTTGGATTCAAGACCCCCTTTTGGGTGGCCCCCATCAAGACCTCCATTGGAGAAGAACCGGTTACCGTGTATTGTCCCTTGTTAATCGTGGATCATGTATCTCCCTTTGTGTTCATGGATCTAGCGCATGTGTGATCTATCTTCTTGGTTTTAGTGTTTCTCTCATGTCTCCCCTCGTGTTCCCCCCTTGTGTTTCCCCTCGTGTTCTTCGTGTTCATTGCGGGATCCACTCCTTTTGTGAAAGATCGGCCATCTAGGGTTCCACCATACATCATTCCTCAAGCCATGCAAATGTACTATAATTTGCTTGTCAACAATGCCTGCAAATCTCTATGTCTCTCTCAACATAGAATATCATCATTGGACACTAAATCCTTCAATGGGAGCTTGCAAAATGCTTGCATTAGATCCCTCATTAGACACTATATGTTCATCACTAGGAGCATGTAAAATGTTTGCATCAAATCCTTCATTAGCAGTCTATTCATTAGACACTCCAGGCTCAAGAACAACATGAGCTTGTATGTTTGCACCGGAAACTTGATTAGATACATCAGGTTCAGTCAGTTCAGTATTGATTGGGGGAGTTATAAAATAAGCAGAAATTGGTTTCATTTTCTCAGAGATTCCCTACATACAAGCAGTTTTACAAGACCATCAGGTTTAACTATTGGCCAGAAATTGAACAGTTGAATTAGATATAATAAGGGAAGTGATGTACCTGGTCATTGCGCATGCTGCTCTTGCAAGCTACGACTGTCCATTTGCGCAAGCTCGATTCCATGCCCGTGTTGCCGCCGTTGCCTCCCACGCAGGCTGCACCCAAGGTTGGATCTTCATCTTCTTGTCCTTCCATTCGCTTGAAGCCTAGCGACCGCCCTCCAACGAGGGCTCGAGGAAGTCCTGCGTCGGTCTATCCAGCAGCGTCTAGGTTAGGAGCGAACCAGACCGGAGGCTAGAGTGAATGAATTGGGAGTTTTCTTGCTGTCGATCTATATGGGAGGCGCTCGTTTGGGCCGCGAGCCTGCTATAGGGCCTGCCTTGCACTTACATTATTGGCCCATCCAAATTGAAACGTTTTTCTTCATTTTTTACATTGCCTGCTCGTGCGTTGGGGCGAACAAAACTAGCATGGGCCAACCTGGATGACTCAAACTAGGTGCACACTTTCCATCCACCCGAGGCACCGCTCATACCAGCCCCTACGGCGGCGTCGCCCCTTTTGCATGAAATATTCCAGTGGCGCTTTTAATTTACCCACAAAATGGTTGAATTGCTTGTTTCTATGAACTGAGTTCACCAATAATGTGAAGGGTGCCAGTCTTTTCATCCTATTGTAGATTGCTTAGATGTTGATATAGCAAATGTAATCGCATGAAATATATAGTCAAAGCTAGTGTGATGTGGGTGGCTACAACCTTTGTTGGAAAAGGTAGTGCCTAGAAGGCGCTTAGGCATGCCTAGTCGCTAGGCAATGGCCAAACGCCTCGCCTAGGGCATAAATGGAGGTCTAGGTAGGGCAAGCAATGAATTACCTACTCAAGCAAGAAATCATGCCACATACTGCACTGATATGCCAAACGGATTATATTCCAATGGCAGTAGATGGTAATTAACTTATTTATATGCCCTAAACTAATATCAACGCCCATATAATAATCACAAAGACACTAAGAGTAAAAACTATATTAGCGCCTAGGCTGCACCTAGGGCGCTTAGGCACCGCCTAGGCACTAGGAAAAGGCCAACCGCCTCGCTTACGCCTACCGCTTTTTCCCTACAACTAGTCTGACAACCGGTCCTCATATAACATATCAATGATGCACCATCTTATCAGATTAACCATTCGACTTACCAATGCAGTGTGGGAAGAAAGAAGTATTAGTACTGCGTATCCAATCAGTAAGAGGAAAATAAGTTGTAGTGTGCCTGTACAAAGACCTAGCATAAGTTCAGTTACCTGCTTCTCGGAATTTTAGTTAGCCCCTTATTGCAAAATTGTTCAATTACGTTGCTTGGCTTAATTTAGTTCGCTACTGATTACATAGTGCCATAGCCTGTTAATCCTATTATAGACTGCACCTATCTATGTGTTTGATACTTACTGTTAAGAATTACCTATTTGCTTGAACTTAAATAGCTACTTAACCACGTAGATAGCTGGTCATATGTACTTGTAGGGTGCAACAGAATTAACATGTAATTTACGTTCTAATGCAACATTTGTTTAAATGGTTTGATGTTATCACTTATAGAACTAGTAATGTTTGCATGTCAAAGATAGACAATTGTCAGGTTTATATGAGGGACACCATCTTTTTAACTTATATATGTGTTGGAATTATTTTGCGTACATCAAAGAAATTTATAGATGTTTGTGTTGCTGGTAAACAGCACCGACTTGTTACTTTAATACGTTGCGAAGAACTTGTTAGTTTTACTAGTTCATGTGTAATTAAATACGTTGCCAAAACTAGTTAGTTTTACTAGTTTGATGTTAGTTTCTTATGGCTCTTGCAACACTTTATTTATGATTGCTAACATTCAAGTTTGTAGGATCCAACTGAAACTCCGTTGGCACAACAGGTATGATTTTAGAAACTTCCTTATTTACCTAGTTTGCTGCTGTAACTTGTTGCTGTAATCATCTTACCAACTTCAAGTTTTTAGGATCCAACTGGAAGTCCAATTGCACAACAGGTACATTTTCAAAAATATATTTGTGTAACAGGTTTGCTGCTGTAACTTGTTGCTCTAATCAAGTTACTGACTACTCAACTTTTCAGGATCCAAGAGAAACTTCAATGCCACAACAGGTTCCTTTTGCAAAACTTGTTTGTTTAACTGCTGCAACCGGTTATAATGATGTTAATAACTATTTTTAGCATCTAATTGAAACTCTTTCATTCCTTGTTTGTTTAAATGGTTTGCTGTTATAACTCGCAGTTGAGATGTTTTGTTAACTTCAACTTTTTGAAATCCAATCAGAACTTTGATGGCAAAATAGGTTAGCCCAACATTAAAGGGTGAGGTCCCCATGGACGTTGTATCATCCCACAGCAGTGGCACCGGCCCAATCGTGCATCATGAATTGCTAACTGATGATGCTCTAGAGGCTAAACTATTGGTAGAAAGAGATTCTGCTTCTACACTTAGAGATGTAGTTGACATGTTGAGGAAGCAAATAGCACAATCATAAGTAGTACTCAAGACAACCATTAAATATTTGTTGGATTTCAAAATGAAGCAAGCTAAGATTGACTGCATTGTTAAGGTCCTGAAGGAAAAAAAGGAAATTAAATTCCCACTTGGTTAATCATAGGTGAAATGTTCTTTCCATCGTTGAATAACCTTTATGTTGTTTGTTCATGTAATCGATCAAACCATTTGTTTTAGAGATCATGTAATAACTGTTTTTTTTTTGTTTTTTGGTTTGTAATTTTTGTGAGCAGAAGTATGTATTAATTGATAAGACTCTGAGATATTTCATTTTGATTGTTGCTCCAGACCTACAAATATGCCAATCGGGCTGAATATGCATTCAACAATAATAGTAGTATAGATGGACCTTAAGTGGCACGCATCGAAAAGGCCAAGATTGATGTAGGGTGGAACCCTAGGTGGACGATCTTTCATCAAAGGAGTGGATCCCGTGAAGAACACGAAGAACCTGAGAGGAAACACGAGGAGGAAATCACAAAGGGAACACAAGAGAAACACTCAAACCAACAAGTATGATCACACATGTGCTAGATCCATAAACACAAAAGGAGATACAAGATCCACGATGAACAAGGGACGATACACGGTAACCGGTTCTTCTCCAAAGGGGGTCTTGATGGGAGTCTTCTCCGTGAGGAGGTCTTGAATCCAAGGGGATCTTCTCCGAAGAGGGGCCGTGGTCTCTCTCAAGGAGTAGATCCGATGTGGATGAGCAAAGCTCTATCTCTAAATGAGCTACTACTTTGCTAACCTTCAAATGGTTGGGGTGGAGGAGTATATATTGTCTAGAGCCACGAAGGGGTAAGTGGAGAGGGATAGAAGGCCAAAGGCCCGGTTGTGCACAGGCAGGTACCGGTCGTCCGGTGGGTACCAGTCGTCTGGTGGCTCAGGAGGGACTGGTCGTCCTCTAGTCGCCGGTCGTCCGCTGAAGACGTTCTGTGAAGAGGCACCGGACGTCTGGTGTCTTCGGGCTTCCGTTAATATTACCGGTCGTCCGGTGGGGGCCGGACGTCCGCTCGCTGGGAGGTGCTGTAGCTGGCGTTGGCTGTGCTTTAGGCGCCGGTCGTCCGGTGGAGGCCGGACGTCCGCTCACTGGTCGGTCATCCGGTGGAGGCCGGACATCCGCTCGCTCGAGCTTCTTTCGCAGCTCCTTGTACTTGGTGTCCTCGCTGTCTTGACCATGGTCTTCCTCTTTGATCCTGGTCATGCATAGCACATATATTTGAGGTAGTAGACATGTCTCACATATGGAAAGTGATGGTTCTAAGAGGAGCAAGTTCACCTTGTGTCCAATTGTGCATAGTCGAGGACTCATCTGATGTATCATTGGGGCTTGGAGAGTAGTCGGGGTGTACGTGTGGATGAACGTGGGATGCTCCACATCATCTCCCCCCCTGGCAAAGATCTGACCTCGGATCGTGATCCTCATCACCATGGAAACAGTTGTTGTGGACGGACTTGTAGTTGGACGGAGTTGAAGACATTGCACAATCCAAGTACTCCAAGGTGTCGCCAGAGTGGTATACATGCACAAAGAGCAAACACAAACAACACTCGAAAATACAATGGTTAGCGCACACAAAGTGTCCATCATGTAAGAATGAGTCCATGAGCCAAGATTGTTCATGACAAAGCACATGAAGGTTAGCAAGATGATATGGAATGAGATGTAAAGCATTCATGGGAGCAAAAGCATTCATTGTGCACACAAATGTATTGTGAATGTGATCAATGCAACCATTGTGCAAAATGATGTCATAATGGGACGGTTTATCAAAAGCATGAACATGGTAATTGGTGCTCAATGTGACTATGTGATCATGCAATTCATGGTGGGCAATATGATCATGATGTAAGAATATGCCATCAAGGAATATCACAACAAATTTGCTAAGGAAATGCACAAGCTCATATATCATGGATGACATGGGAGTACAAGATACAACAAGGCAATCATAATGTGAGTCAATCCATGCATAAGATGCAAATTTGTCATGTGTATGATATGTCCATCGAGCATGACATGTGTGAGCACAATCAACAAATATGAGGGTGTTGGTGTACCAATGCTCGATGTCGTGGCATGAGTGGAGGCTCGAAGGTGCATCCAATAAGTCTGAGGGCTCCTCATTTTGAAAGTCCATAGAGCCAATCTCCAATGTTGCTCCTCCGTTCGCGAGGTGTATCATGTAGACAACAAGAAGGAGACAACAATGAAAGAGTGACCCATCCAATATACGTATTTGAGGGTGGTTCAAAGGGAAGGAGTTCATCTTTAGGAGATTCTCGCAAATGTTGGTGTTGCATATTGTGTATGCCTTCGCATGACCAAGTTGTCGCGTAACGGCACCGCCTTGTGAATCTTGCAAAATGAAAGAACATGACAACCATTTGGAAAAACAAATGAGGTTAGCGCAAGTGCAACACCTATAATTCGTGTGGTAAGATACCCAACAAGTGTATGCATCATGCTCATCATAAGAAAGGACAAGGGAGCATTTCATAGTATGGAGGCATATGATGCGAGAACAACCAAATACAATAGGCTCAAGTAAACAAGCATGCTTCACAAGTAATATGTCCAAGTCTCCAAGATTAATATGGATGCAACAATTGGAGGCAAGCGACAATGAACAAGATAAATCATGTGAGAGGCACGAACATATATGTCAGCAACCCAAGAAAGCGAGTAATAGTGGAACATGGGTGATGCAACAAAGCAAGCAATCATATTGATCAAGTCAAGCAAGCTAGTAGTGCGAAGATGCAACATACTAGAAGGAATCATGGCAAGCATGTCATGTGTGCAAAAGGTGGGCATGAATAATGCACAAGACATATCACAAGCATGAAGGCAAGATTTGAGCAAAATATCATCAATGTATTGGCGAGAGGCCCTATGTAAATAGCAATGGGACATCATGACTCTCCCAACACATGAAGCAACAATGGAATGGAGCATGTATAGAACATGGCGATAGTAAGCATGAAAATACACATAGAAGTAGTATAATTGTGAATCATGGGTAAATGCACGCAAGGGTCACAATTGCATGTCCAAATCATAGAAAGAGGTGTATCATGCAAAGTGAACACGCTACAATGGGCATAAAGTAACAAGTGATATATAGCCCATAGCCGTGTGAGAGCGAAGTAAAAGGAATGCGCGAAGAGAACAGTGGTAAGGATAGTTCACAGAATCCCAAATCGTCGTTGCTCTCAAGAGCTTGTTTCGTCAACTCTTGGGATTGAGAGGTCGACGAGTATACGTGAGTACCTACCCAAAACAAAGACAAAGGGAAAATTGTGTGTGCGTGTTATATGAACACATCATCCATCATGATGCGCACGTGTTTGTGTTGGTTAGCACAAAATATCCAATGCTCAAATAAATGAGATGTGTGATATAGAAACATGTCATCCATCATGATAGGTTTATTGTTATGTATAGCATAATGGAGACTCAAATTGTTTAATGCATCATGAGAAATATGTAGAGCATTGTTATTCATGGAATGCATATGGTGCAAGAAATTATGGCAATCATGCAAAGTATGGAATGCTACAAAATATCCTAATATGTATGAGGAAACTATGGGGGTCTCCTCATGAGCATTAGTGGAAACATAACATGGAGAATATTGAAAACATCCAAAACAATGCATATTTGGAACATTGTGATCATGGCATGGCATAGTAGATGAATTGTACAAATCATGTAAAGGAAGCATGAGAATATCATCACGTGAATAACAAAAGCCAAGAACCATCATCTCGTCATCTATGCCATAAGTCCAAATGGGATTTATTTTAATGGGGCATGCATAGTTACTATGTTGAGATTGAAATGATGCAATATGGGAAATCTCACTCATAGCGTATGACAAGTTTAAAGGATTATCAAACATGATGTGAGCAATAGAATTTTCACAGGATATAGCATGGCATCACAACTAGGCAAATCAACATGCTCATCATCATATTCATCATAAATTGGTAAGTCATGAGATGAAGAATTTGCACTAGCATGAAGCATGGGAATAGGTGGATTAACATAGTGCAAGCAATCATTGGTGAGATAGTCCACTAGTGAGACAAGAGAAGCACCATCACCTATGTTACCTTTGGATCATCGCTCATGTGTTGTAGGTGAGGTGTCGAAGACCAAGTCGTGGTCATCTTCATCTTGATGGAACCATGTGGGGGGTACATCTTCTTCCACCATGGCCATCGTCGTCTCCATTGGAGGTATGGAATCGTCGAGGATAGGTATGTCGTCATGTAGGATACCTCGCATCAGAAGAAAACAAACTTGGAGTAGAGGGTAAGTCGTTAGAAATCATAGTGGCCTCACATGCCGTGTCAACTACCTCACTCACTAAGTGTTGTGGCTCACTCACTCCCGGTATGATGCTCTCACTCATATGGTTGGTGGAGTCACTCAAATGGCTCTCAACCTCACATAGGATGTGTGGCATGCTCTCAAGTGTGGGGCTAGTGGTGGTCACACTCATACTCTCATAGGAGATGCACTCAATGTCATATATGATGGAGTCACTCATCTCACTCATGGGGTGGTGGCTCTCCTCACATGGCAATTGGGACAACTTATGATGAATGCCGAAGATGGCACATCATCACTCTCCTCTAAGACCAAAGATAAGGTCTCATGTGCGGTCTCGTAGCTTGACTCGGAGTATGAGTCCAATATGGGCGCCGTCTTTATGTAGTTGAAGAGGTTCATGCCCGTCGCCGTGGTCGAAGGGGATGGCCCTTGCTCGACCTTCTTGTCACCGTCTTCTTGTTGGAGGCCCATGTGATGTGGCACCTCGTAGCTCGTCTCCATGACCGAAGGGAATTTCCCATGCTCGGTCATTTTCCTTGAGGGGCTTCCGAAGATGGAAGTGTCGCCCTCGCTCGTAGCTGGTCGCCTTGTACTTGAAGATGTCGATGTAGGCGAACTCATGGGATGTAGGCGAAGATGCCGTACGTCTGAAAGCGAAGATGCCTTGAGAACACTTGGCGAAGATGCCGAAGTGGTTGGTGTAGCCGTAGCTCCGTCTTGGTGGTGCTTGTCTTGCAGTCTTCTCTTGTGCTCATGAAGTTGGGCCTTGGCTTGAAGTAGGGCTTGTTGGGACTTGTGCATTTGTGCTTGGCGAGCATTTTCATGATGATGGTGTCGTTGTCGTGCTTGAGCTCGATGGCGTTCGTCATCGTGCACATGATGCTTGGAGGTCACTTGCTCTTCGTGACGATGTGGATCACGAACGTGATGGTGGTCACCATGGATATGTGGACGTGGACGACTTGCGCTTGCATCATTTTTGCGCTCCGAAGACTTGTGACTTGAACGTCGCCACCTTGAGGATGATGAAGGGGAAGAACAGTTGATCAACAAGGTCCGAATCTCCTCCGTCCTTGCATCTTGCTCCTCCTTTTGTGCGGAAAGCTTCTTGCCGATGTAGTCCCTTTTCCTTGCTTCAGAGTGACGAATGTCGATGGAGAGGTTCTCGATGCGCTCTCGCAATCTTGATTGTGCGCCTTTCATTTGTCGTTGTAGATCGAAGATTGACGCTTTGGTGATGTAGTTTTTCACGCCGTCGTTGTTGTGGAAGACCGGAGATGAAATGCCTTGCCTATCCATCACAATACTCGAGCAAATATGAGTGGAGGAAGGAGAAGAACTATACCAAATGTACCTTGACAGATGTTGAAGATGGATCAATGATCACTCAATGATGTAACAGGGAAATAGCACAATTGGTACCAATTCTTGTCGGTTTCTCATACCTACACAAATAAGGTTTATGGTGGAGCTCGGTGAGGATAGTGGCACAAAAATTTGATGCAAAATGTTAGCAAGAGTCAATAATATTGAAAGAGATTCACAAATTTGCAAGTCAAACAAGTAGACCAATGGCAATATGTGTGGCACACGGAAACTCACACACGAATAGATAAATGGGGTCGTGCAACCAAGGATGAGCTCAAAATGTGGAATCCATGGAAAACGCTCATGTTGCACAACTCAAAAGAGACGCCAGCACGATTGCTCTATAGGCGGATACGACACTTGTGCACAACCAATAAGACGCAAAATGTAACAACTTCTATCCCAAGTATGCTATGTGTATGATTTTCCAGTGGTATGATCCAAGATGATCGGATATGACAATCTTATGTGCAATGTGGTATGATGCTATGACTGTCGGTGTCAAAACCGGAGGATCTCGGGTAGGGGGTTCCGAACTGTGCGCCTAGGATCAATGGTAACAGGAGACAGGGGACACAGTGTTTACCCAGGTTCGGGCCCTCTCTATGGAGGTAATACCCTACGTCCTGCTTGATTGATATTGATGAATATGGGTGTTACAAGAGTTGATCTACCATGAGACCGTAATTGCTAAACCCTAGGAGTCTAACCTGTATGACTATGGTAATGAATGTGTCCTTTCCATACTATCACCTCCGGTTATATAGACACCGAGGGGATCAAGGGTTTACATAGAGTTGGTTACATAAGAAGGAATCTTCATAGTCGGCCGCCAAGCTTGCCTTTCACACCAAGGAGAGTCCAATACGGACTCAGGTATAGTCTTCGGCCTTCATGTCTTCACAGCCCATCAGTCCGGCCCATGGATAACAGGACGGACGCCCGAGGACCCCTTAGTTCAGGACTCCCTCAGTAGCCCTTGAACCTGGCTTCAATGACGGGGAGTTCGATGCGCAGATTGTCTTCGGCATTGCAAGGCGGGTTCCCTTTTATCCGAACTTCAAGATAGTTTTCGTATGCGATGATAGTATCCAGACCTGTCACACACACCATACATAACCGTAGAGAGAACATATATTTTTGCACGAGTCTAATCCGCTGATAGCTTTTATAGTATGACATCACGTCTGTCCGGTCATAATTTTGGACCGTTTTTCATCTGCCGCTCCACATTTCGAGACGCGGTTGCCATTGGCACGTCTTGTCGAAGTAGAGATCGTGCCCCTTTATTACAGGATTCTCATCAATACGGGCGTGAGTAACCCAACCGTGCCATCTATACAGCCATTGGTAATAGGCGAATCTTAAGGCGAGTGAGGAGGCGTTCAATATCTGTTGCCTTTATAAGGGGATAAGGATTCCCTCTTCCTCCCTCACGCCCTCTCTCTGTCTTTCCAATCTCGAGCTCCAACGCCCAAGTTCTCATCTCCTTCCCACCCAAGCAACCATATTCGGATCCGGAGGTCAGGTGATATAGGATGAAATCCTAGAGGGGGATCTTTTCACACTTGGAGGGGGAAAAGGGCAAACTCACAGGAACACAAAGAGGAAATCACTCAAACAATTCCCCAATAACACATCCACTAGAATAGCAAAGTAAGATCCACAAGTCAGAAGCACAATCAAAGGAAAGATACAATGGCAAAGTTCTTCCCACTCCTAGGAGATGAGGTCTTGAAGATAGTCTTCTCCTAGAGGAGGTCTTGAAATCCACTAGGATTCTTCCCAAGAGGGGCCTTGATTCCACAAATGGGAAGGTAGAAGGAGCAAAGCTCACAAATATCTCATCTCATACTTTGCCAACCCTAAACATAGCCCTAGGTATGGTTTATATAGTCTTGGTGTCGAAAGAGATGAAGAGGAGCTCGGTTTGGGGATCTCAGCCGTCCATCCTCGGAGGCCCGTGCGCATGGGATAAGTTGGGCCCGTGTGCACGGGGGTCCCGTGGGCACGGTACAGGCCCGTGCGCACGGGGTGCTCCAGCGCCAACTTCTGTACAGCCCATGGGCACGAGGTCACCTGGGACTTCCAGTTTTGCTGGTGTTGCACTCCGTCTTGGTCCGCGTGGCCTTCGGGTGGTTCCTCTTCTCCTTGGGGGTGCTCCTGAGCCTCTTGGTGGTGTTCCTCTTTGTACCTAATGAGACATAGTGTATCTTGGTGAGGTAGCAACAATGTTCCATGCGTATCCATATGCAAGCTAAGTAGGAAGGAGTTAACCTTGGTTTCCAAAGCACGTGTTCTCGCTCTTGTAAAAGGTCCACGTGGGGCTTGATGTGTCGGTGTAGAGTCCATGGGGATGATGGAAGGATGCTCCGCATCATCTCCCCCCTTGGGAGAGATCCGTCCACGGATCGTGATCTTCATCACCATGGTATTTGGCCAAGTCTTTGACGTTGAATGTGTCGCTCACATTGTACTTGTCTCGTGGGATGTCGATCTTGTAGGCGTTGTCATTGTAGCGTGCGAGTACATTGAATGGGCCATCGGCTCTTGGAAGTAGCTTGGACTTGCGTTCCTTGGGGAAACGATCCTTGTGGAGATGTACCCAAACTAGGTCACCCGGTTGAAACACCATTGGGGACTTGTTGGCGTTGCGCTTGGTTGCGAGTCGTTGTACTTGGCGCTCTAAGGTGTGCCTTGTATCTTCATGCATCTTCTTGAGGTGGTTCACTCGGTCGTTCGCGTCCATGTTGATGCGCTCTTGTAGTGGTTGAGGAAGAATGTCCAATGGGGACAATGGGTTGAATCCATAGACGACTTCGAAAGGGGACTTGCCGGTAGTTGAATGTGTTGCACGGTTGTAGGCGAACTCGGCGATTGGTAGGCACTCCTCCCACTCCTTGATGTTCTTCTTTATCAAAACTCGTAGTAGAGTGGAGAGTGTATAGTTAGTCACCTCCGTTTGGCCGTCGGTTTGAGGGTGGTACGCCATGGAGAAGAGTAACTTGATTCCGAGCTTGGTGCATAAGGTCTTCCAAAAGTAACTCAAGAACTTGACGTCGTGGTCCGAGACAATTGTCCTTGGCATTCCATGAAGACGTAATATGTCCCTACAAAACAAGTTTGCAACTTGTGAAGCATCGTCTATCTTGTTGCAAGGAATGAAATGAGCCATTTTGGAGAAACGGTCCACAACAACAAACACGGAGTCCTTGCCATTACGAGTTCTAGGCAAACCAAGTACAAAGTCCATGCTATTGTCTTCCCAAGGTTGGTATGGAATTGGTAAAGGCATATAGAGACCATGAGATTGAGCTTTGGACTTAGCTTTGCGACATGTAGAACACCGGTTGGTGAAACGATTGACGTCCCTAACCATCTTTGGCCAAAAGTAGCTCTTGGAGAGCGTAGCGAGTGTCTTGTCGCGTCCGAAGTGTCCCATTAAGCCTCCTCCATGCGATTCCTGCAAAAGCAACAAACGAAGAGATGACTCGGGGGTGCAAAGTTTGTTAGCTCTCATAAGATATCCGTCTTTCAAGTGTGTTCCCAAGATGTATGCGACAAACACTTGGCATAAGGAGTAGCAAAAGTTGCATCATGCTCATACAAGTCTTTGATATGCTCAAAACCAATGACATTCAATTCAAGTTGGGTGACAAGCATGCATATATGGGAAAGCGCATCCGCTACAACGTTTTCTTTACCCTTGATGTACTTGATGACATAGGGAAAAGACTCAATGAATTCACTCCATTTAGCATGACGCTTGTTCAACTTAGTTTGACCCTTAAGATACTTGAGAGTCTCATGATTGGTATGAATGATAAACTCATGGGGACGAAAGTAATGTTCCCATTCATGTAAAACGCGGACTAAAGCATATAGCTCTTTGTCATAGATGGGGTAATTGAGTTGTGCTCCGGAAAGTTTCTCACTAAAGTAAGCTATGGGGTGCTTCTCTTGCATTAACACACCTCCTATGCCATTACCACTAGCATCGCAATGAATTTCAAAAGGTTTGTCGAAGTTGGGTAAAGCAAGCACGGGAGCGTGAGTAAGAAAATTCTTAAGCTAATTGAATGCGGTATCTTGGGATGGTCCCCAAACAAAGGGCGCATTCTTCTTGCTCAAGGCATGCAAAGGCGAAGCAATGGTGCTAAAATCCTTCACAAAGCGACGATAGAAACCCGCAAGACCAAGGAACTATGCACTTGATGCAAGTTGGTTCGTTGCGGCCAATTCTTAATAGCATTGATCTCGGACTCATCTACATGAACACCCTTAGAAGAAACAACAAAGCCCAAGAAAATGAGCTTATCAACACCAAAAAGGCATTTCTCCATATTAGCATAGAGACGCTCTTTTCTAAGAGTTTGCAAAACGGTGCGGACATGGTTGACATGCTCTTTGATGGATTTGCTAAACACAAGAATGTCATCGAAGTAAACCACAACAAAAATAGCAATGTAAGGGCGAAAGACATGATTCATAAGGCGCATAAAAGTGTCCGGTGCTTCCGAGAGACCCATAGGCATGACTAACCACTCATACAAACCTAACTTGGTTTTGAAGGCGGTTTTCCATTCATCACCCTCTTGTATGCGAATTTGATAGTAACCACTCTTAAGATCAATTTTGGAAAATATAGTGGCACCGCTAAGCTCATCAAGCATATCATCTAGGCGTGGAATGGGGTACCTATAGCGAACAGTGATAGCATTGATATGTCTACAATCGGAGCACATGCGAAATCTACCTTCACGTTTTGGCACAAGGATGACTGGGATGGCACAAGGGCTCAAACTTTCACGCACATGGCCATGGTCTATGAGATGCTTTACTTGCTTTGAATTTCTTTTGTTTCCTCGGGGTTGATGCGGTAGGGAGCTGATGCGGAGCATCCGACGATCATCCCCATGTACACTCGAGCCTACGCCATTGGACCTAAGGTGAACTCGCTCCTTTCCGAATCCTCCCTTTCCGCATGTAAGACATGGATGCTACATCAAGCGCAGACCTCGTGCATACTCAGGTACACCCGAGGAGACCATGGAGAGCCCAAGGACCAAAGCCAAGCGTGCGCGGAAACAAAGGAAGGAGAAGGAAGAAGAGGCAGCTGCTACAGGCCCCGGACATCCGCCCCCTGCCCGGACATCCGGACCAGCCCGGACATCCGGCCCCATGCCCCGGACGTCCGGCTCCTCCCGAAGCCCCGGAAATCCGGCCTCTTCGCCCGGAAATCCGGCCCCCCCCCGAACCTGAGAGCAACATGGCCAGCTTCACCAGCCCGGACATCCGGCCTCCACCGCCCGGACATCCGGCCCTCCGCGAACGGCCGGACATCCGGCCCGATGCCCGGACATCCGGCCTCCCTGTCTGCGAACAGTAAAGGGCCGAGGCTCGTGTACCCCTTCAACCCCCCTAGACTATATATACTCTATCCCGTACAACTTTCTAGTGTTAGCAAAGGATTAGCTCATATGTGAGATAGAGCTTTGCTCATCCATTACGGATCTACTCCACGAGAGAGACCGCGGCCCCTCTACGGAGAAGATCCCCTTGGATTCAAGACCCCCTCTTGGGTGGCCCCATCAAGACCTCCTTTTGGAGAAGAACTTCAAGACCACCTCACGGAGAAGACCGGTTACCGTGTATCGGCCCTAGTTGATCGTGGATCGTGTATCCTACTCTATGTACTCGAGGATCTAGCGCATGTGTCACTTGTTCTTGTTGGTTGAGTGATTTTCTCGTGTTTCCCCTCATGATTTCCCTTGTTTTCCCCTCGTGTTCCTCATGTTCTTCACGGGATCTGCTCCTTTCGTGAAAGATCGGGCCACTAGGGTTCTACCCTACATCATCTTGGATCAGAGCTTAGGTTGATCACGATTTCGGAGCCTCCCCGTTGTGTTTTCTAGCCTAATTTTGTTGTGTTCTTCCCCAATCGAAAATCCCCACCAAAAATAGCCCCAATTTTTTTTGTGATTTGTTGGTGTGATGATGTTTTGTTGGATTTGATCCATGGATTTGCTTGGTTTCGAGTGGATCTAGCATTTCCCTAAGTTTCCCCACTTTCCACCCACGAAATCTCTCCAATTTGACCTTGAAATCATCAATTTCCGCCCCCAAATCGAGTTCCTCGAGTTCATTCTCGGATTTGGAGCCCGGACATCCGGCCCGAGCCCCGGACATTCGGCCGCCCCGGAAATCCGGCCATTAGCCCGGACATCCTGCTCCTGGAGCGCATTTCGCGCGCGGTTCTGGACATCAGGTCGCGGATATCTGGCCCCGAGCCCCGGATGTCCGATCCCTGGGATTTCAGCTTTTCCCGTTTCACCGTTTTGTGCATAACTAATTCATCTGGAGTCCGTTTTTGACGTTCTTTAGCTCGTTTTGAAGCTATTGACATCCCCCATCCCATAAAAATACTACCACCACCATTTGACTCCATCAAATTTTTGAAACTTTGGCATCTTTGCCTAGGGCTTCCACCACATCCTCCGCAAAACCACCACCGACTTCCGCAACCTAACCAATTTTGTTCCCCATCACATTAGTGGTTGCTTGAGGAGTGATTTGAGTCTCCTAAGGTGTCTAGGCTACTTAGGGACGGTTACTTCTTCATCAACCACCACCACTACCGCATAGGCTTGACCACCATACACTTCCACCACCCCAACTTAACCCAATTTTGTTTGTGTTGTGAGTTGTGTCTCCTAAGGTGTTTCGGCTACTTACAGACTGTGCTTCCAACTCCGACACCGTGTATAGTACACCACCTTACCCTCCATTTCCGCATTGCGTACTCCACATCCCATCATTGCGTTTCGGCAACCACCATCGCATCCCGCTACCACCATTTGACATTTGACACTTGAGATTTTGAGTTCGCGGTTTTTCCGTTTCCTAAGGTGTTTTGGCTAAGTAGGGACGAGTCTCCATCATCTTGGTATCTCCATCAAGATCACCGCCACTCGTCATCGCCAAGGACGGTAACCTCCATATCATCTCGGTATCGTGGTATCCCTCCATTGTATTTTTCCCTTGCCATTGCATTGTTAACCCCTAGCCCATTTTGTGTCACTTGCCTAGCGAGACTAGCCATTTGCGTATTGCCGGCAACGTTACTTGTGCACATTAGTGATCTACACCATACATTGCATACATACCATATCATATCGGTATCATATCATCCCTTGTGCCTCAAGTTTGTTCCCGCATATACACAATAGCTATCTTGGTTTGTCCATTTCGCAAAGTGGCCATACATACAAAAAAAGAGAATAAAGCTTTTAAGCAAAAGAGAAGAGCAAAGAGCTTGTACGCAAGTGCCATAGCATCATACCACATTGCATATAAGATTGTCTTATCCGATCATCTTGGATCATCTTGAGAGAAACACCGGGAACCATACATATATAGCATACTTGGGATAGAAGTTTATCCATTTTCCATATCATAGGTTGTGCACAAGTGTCATATCCGCCTATAGAGCAATCGTGCTAGCGTCTCTCTTGAGTTGTGCAACACGAGCATTTTCTGTGGACTCCACATTTTGTGCTCATCCTTGGTTGCACGACCCCATTTATCTATCCGTGTGTGTGTTCCCGTGTGCCACATATTGCTATTGGTCTACTTGTTTCACTTGCGAATTTGTGAATCTCTTTCAACATTATTGACTCTTGCTAACATTTTGCATCAAATTTTTGTGCCACTATCCTTACCGAGCTCCACCATAAGCCTTATTTGTGTAGGTGTGAGAAATCAACAAGAATTGGTACCAATTGTGCTATTTCCTTGTCCACATTGGAGTGATCATTGATCCACTTTCAACTTCGGTCAAGGTACATTTGGTATAAGTTATTCTCTTTCTCCCACTCATATTTGCTCGAGTCTTGTGATGGATAGGCAAGGCATTTCACCTCTGTCTACAACAACAACAACGAGTTCGATGCCATGAACAACTACACCGATGCCAAGATGAACGCTCAAATGGAGGAGATCAAAGCCCTCATCAAGTCCTACAAGCGATCTTCCTCATATTCGAGAAGACGCTCAAGAGCACATGCTTCCGAGCTACCATCTCCGGCAAGATCACATCGGCATCGGCACCATCACCACCAAGTACGTGAAGGTCAAGAGCTCAACACCAACAACCGCTTAACGACTTCACAATCTCCCTTGGCATCTTCGCCAAGCGACTTCAAGGCATCTTCGCCTTCGGATATACGGCATCTTTGCCAACAAGCACCTGAAGACTACACTCAAGAGAAGCTCCCCAAGCTCAAGTCCGCGACCTCCACGAGCTACTACGACCTCGACACCGACCATGAGATTCCTTTCTATGGGACTCTAGAACCCGAGGAGTATCTCGAGTGGGAGCGTTTGATGGACGACTACCTCAAGCTACATCAAGTTCCTCCCAAAGATCAAGTGAAGTGAGCCACAAGGAACTTCCATGACTACGCGTCCACATGGTTGCTTCACACACCTTCGGAGACCTATGACATGAGTTGGCCCAAGACGAAGAGAGCTTTGCGGAGAGAGTTTGTGCCTCCAACCTACACGGAACAACTTCAACGCCAATTTGAGAACACCATCCAAGGATCCAAGTCCATCGACGAGTACTTCAAGGAGATGAAGATTGCCTTGCGACGAGCCGGCGTGGATGACCCCATTTCGATGAAGTTCCACTTCATGATGGGATTACTCAACGACATCTCCAAGACGATCTTCCTCGAGAACTACAAGTCCCTCGACGACAACTACATTGGTGCTCTCAAGGCGGAGCAAGAACTCATGAAGGCCAAAGCTTGTCCACCCCAATCTCACTTCGCGATGACCAAGCTCCATAAGAACGAGCATGAGGATAGTACCACCAAGATGTCCAAGCCCGACGAGCTCCAAGACGATGCTCCCAAGTTCGATTTCACCGCCATCCCTCTTTGTGGCATTGATGATGCCGAGTCCTCCATGACTCTTTTTCAAGACGGTGCGGCGATGAGTACGACTACAGAGACCTTCAAGGAACAAGCTTTGGAGGCGAGCGACAAGGTGGCGAGCAAGGATGATGTTTCCATCTTAGGAGGCGAGAGTGATGATGTGCCATCTTCGGCCTTCATCCATGGCGACAACAACGAGATGGTTGAGCATGGGATTTTCCCTTCGACCACGGCGACGTATGATGACTTGAGTGACTTGTGCCACCATATTGAGAGTGAGAGTGACTTCACCACTAGCCACATATATGTGTTGCCACAATTCCCATGTGAGGAGAGCCACAACCCCCACCACTTGAGTGAGATGAGTGACTCCACCATATGTGAGTTTGAGTGCACCTATTTTGAGGGAGTGAGTGAACCACCACATAGAGAGAGTGAGATAGTTGATAGGTCATGTGAGGCCACTTTCAACACTAACGACTTGACCTCTACCTCTATTGTGCCTTCTCATTTGGTGCTAGGTCCCTTATATGATGATGCGTCGATTCTCGACGACTTCGTCCTACCTTTGGACAAGACGATGGCCATGGTGGAATATGATGCACCCCCCACATGGTTCCATCAAGATGAAGATGACCACCATTTGGTCTTTCCCACCTCACCTACACCACTTGAGTGGAATGAAAACGGTAACATAGGTGACGGTGATGCTCTAGTCCCACTAGTGGACATTCTTGACATTGATTGCTTTCATGATGTTGATCCCCCTATTGACATGCTTCATGCTAGTATGATTTCCCCATGCGATGATTTACCCATTTATGATGAGTATGATGATTGCCATGTGGAGTCTCTTAGTTGTGATGCCATGTTACATAGGATTTCTTGTGACAATTCTCTCGGTCACATCATGTTTGCCAATCCGCTTGACTTGTCATATGCTATGCATGAGATCGACCACATGTCATATTTGCAATCTCTTCATAGTGACTATGCATATGCCATTAAGATTAGCCCAATTTGCACTTATGGCATAGATGACAAGCCCATGGTTATCGGCATTTGTTTTTCTTGTGACGATATTGATATGCTCCCTTTGCATCCTTTATCTCATATGCCATGCCATGACCACCTAGCTTCGGATATGCATTGTTTTGGATGTTGTCCATTTTCTCCATGTGATGTTTACAATATTTCTCATGAGGAGACCCCCATAGTTTCCTCATACATTTTAGGAGATTTTGATCCATCCCATCCATTGCATGATCCTTATACTTGTATGCACAATTTGAGTCTCCATTATGCTATACATAATAACAAACCTCTCATGATGGATGACATGTTTCTATATCACGCATATCATTTATTTGAGCATTGGATATTTTGTGCTAACCAACACAAGCACGTACGCATCATGATGGATGATGTGTACATCTACCATGCACACACAATTTTCCCTTTGTCTTTGTTTTGTGTAGGTACTCACGTATACTCGTCAACCTCTCAATCCCACGAGTTGACGAAATGAACTCTTGAGAGCAACGATGATTTGGGATCCCGTGGACTATCCTTACCACCGTTCTCTTCGTGCAACGACTGCGCGCATCTTTTCTACTTGTCTCTCACACGGCTATGGGCTATATACCGCTTGTCAATTCATGCTCATTTTACCGTGTTCACTTTGCATGCTATGCTTGCTTCTATGCCTTTTCCATGCAATTGTGACCCTTGCTTGCATCTACCCCTGATTCACAATTATGTTACTCCTATATGTATTTGCATGCTTGGTGGAGATCCTTGTTGCTATTGCCATGTTTATCATGTGCCTCATGCTATTGATGCTATTTTGCTCATATCCTCCTTTCATGCTTGTGCTATGTCATGTGAATTATTCATGCACACTATTTGCACCCATGACATGTTTGCTATGATTCCCTCTAGTACGTTGCATCTTTGCACTACTAGCTCACACCACTTGATTGCTATGATTGCTTGCTTTGTTGCATCACCCATGTTCCTTTCTTACTCGCTTAATTGGGTTGATGAAATATATGCTCGTGCCTCTCACTTGATACATCTTGTTCATTGTCGCTTGCCTCCAATTGTTGCATCTATTGATCGTGGAGACTTGGACACTTTACTTGTGATGCATGCTTGCTTGATTGAGCCTATTGTATTTGGGTGTTCTCGCATCATCATATGCCTCCATACTATGAAGTGCTCCCTTGTCCTTTTTTATGATGAGCATGATGCATACACTTGTTGCGTATTTTACCACATGAATGATAGGTTTTGCATCTCCGCTAACCTCATTTATTTTTCTGAGTGTTTTTCATGTTCTTTCATGTTGAAGGATTCACAAGGCGATACCGTCATGACACAATTTGGTCATGTGAAGGCATACACGATGTGCAACACCAACATTTGCGAGAATCTCCTAAAGGTGATCTCTTTCCCTTTGAGCCATCTTCAAATATGCATATTGGATGGGTCACTCTTTCATTGTTGTTTCCTTCTTCTTGTCTACATGTTACATCTATTGGATGGAGGACCGACATTGGAGATGGAACCCATGAACCTTCAAGTTGAGGAGCGCTCGGACTTATTGGATGCACCTTCGAACCTCCACTCATGCCACGACATCGAGCATTGCGACACCTTCGAGTACTTGGATTGCGCCATGTCTTCCTCTTCGTCCAACTACAAGTCCATCCACGACAACCGTTTCCATGGTGATGAGGTTTTTGATCCGAGGTCGGATCTTCCCCAAGGGAGGGGAGATGATGCGGAGCATCCGACGATCATCCCCATGTACACTCGAGCCTACGCCATTGGACCTAAGGTGAACTCGCTCCTTTCCGAATCCTCCCTTCCCGCATGTAAGACATGGATGCTACTTCAAGCACGGACCTTGTGCATACTCAGGTACAGCCAAGGAGACCATGGAGAGCCCAAGGACCAAGGCCAAGCGTGCGCGGAAGCAAAGGAAGGAGAAGGAAGAAGAGGCAACTGCTACAGGCCCCGGACATCCGGCCCCTGCCCGGCCATCCGGCCCCATGCCCCGGACGTCCAGCTCCTCCCGAAGCCCCGGAAATCCGGCCTCTTCGCCCGCAAATCCGGACCCCCCCCCCGAACCCGAGAGCAACATGGCTAGCTTCACCATCCCGGACATCCGGCCTCCACAGCCCGGACATCCGGCCCTCCGCGAATGCCCGGACATCCGGCCCGATGCCTGGACATCCGGCCTCCCTGTCTGCGAACAGTAAAGGGTCGAGGCCCATGTACCCTTTCTACCCCCCTAGACTATATATACTCTATCCCGTACAACTTTCTAGTGTTAGCAAAGGATTAGCTCATATGTGAGATAGAGCTTTGCTCATCCATTATGGATCTACTCCACGAGAGAGACCGCGGCCCCTCTACGGAGAAGATCCCCTTGGATTCAAGACCCCCTCTTGGGTGGCCCCATCAAGACCTCCTTTTGGAGAAGAACTTCAAGACCTCCTCACGGAGAAGACCGGTTACCGTGTATCATCCCTAGTTGATCGTGGATCGTGTATCCTAGTCTATGCATTTGAGGATCTAGCGCATGTGTCACTTGTTCTTGTTGGTTGAGTGATTCTCTCGTGTTTCCCCTCGTGATTTCCCTCGTTTTCCCCTTGTGTTCCTCTTGTTCTTCGCGGGATCCGCTCCTTTCGTGAAAGATCGGGCCACTAGGGTTCTACCCTACATCAGGAGCTTTGTTTGGAAGTGGCGCTTCGGGGATGAGGTCGATGCGGTGCTCAATGCCTCGAAGTGGAGGTAGTCCCGGAGGTAGCTCATCGGGGAAAACATCTTGAAATTCCTGCAATAGAGAAGATAATACCAAAGTTAGATTGTGAGAGGTGTTAGTTTTTTGTGCCTCGTCCTTGCACAAGAGGACATAGTGTAGGACACTTGATGGGTTCTCACACACTTCTCTCATCTCACGTTTGGTGGCAAATAGGACTAAGTTTTTCTTGTCGCTCATCGTGGAGGCACTCAATTTGGGCTTGTGGCGCTCACTCTCTTTTTGGTGGCTCACTCTCTCACTATTCTCTCCACGATGGGTGTTGTGCTTGTCGGCGTGCACTTGGCTTGGAGAGATAGGACGTAGCACAAACTCTTTCCCTTTCATTTTGAAGCTATAGTGATTGGTACGCCCATTGTGAATGACACCTCAGTCAAATTGCCATGGCCGTCCAAGAAGAAGATGGCAAATGGTCATCGGAAGGACATCACACTCCAAAGTGTCTTCATAGGCGCCGATCTTGAAAGGGACTTGTACTCGATGCTCGACTTGTATGGTGCCGGTGTCACTTAGCCATTAAACCTTGTAGGGGTGAGGGCGCTTCGTCTTGACCAATTGAAGTTTGGAGCATAGTTCTTCACTTTCTAAGTTGTGGCAACTACCTCCATCGATGATGACCTTGACGGACCGTCCATTGATGCCGGCATTTGTGTGGAAGATATGGCATCTTTGATCTTCGTCTTGTTGATGTTGAAGAGTCAAGACCTTGGAGACAACAAGAGCGGGACTTGAATCTTCATCACAAAAGACTTGATCATCTTCATCTTCTTTGTTCACTTGTCGGTGCATGGCCACTTGCTCAAGGGCTTCCATTTCTCCTTCACTCAAGGAGTCATAGGTTCCGTCGTCATTGAGGATCATGGTGTGCTTGTTTGTGCACTCAAAGGACTTGTGGCCTCGGCCTCCACATAGGAAACATTTGATGGAACTTGTCTTGATGGTCTCATCAGTTGGAGTAGATGATGATGAAGCTTTAGGCTTGAAGTTGCTTGTAGTAGGAGGACGACTTGCGCTTGTCGAAGTCTTCTTGTAACTTGACTTGTCGCTGGTGCTTGGTGATGCTCTAGTTGAGGTAGGAGTTGCCGAAGTCGCGGGAGCTTGATAAGAGGAGCCGTAGGTCTTTGACGAGAACTTGGCATACTTGAAATCATCTTGCACTTGGCGTTCCACTTTGGTGGCTTGGTGCACTAGCTCGATGAGGTTTGAGTATGGTTGGAAATCGGCGATCTTCTTGATGGGATGATTGAGGCCATTCAAGAAGCGTGCCATTGTTTTTTCATCGTCTTCCGTGACATTGGCTCTTATCATTGCAATCTCCATCTCCTTGTAGTATTCTTCAACGCTCTTGGTTCCTTGCTTGAGTTGTTGGAGTTTCTTGAAGAGGTCGCGGTTGTAGTAGGTAGGAATGAAACGTGCTCTCATGACATCTTTCATTTGCGCCCAAGTAGTGATGGGTGGATCACCTCTTGCCTCTCGGCGCTCAATGACTTGTTCCCACCAAATAAGGACATAGTCCTGGAACTCAAGGGATGCCATCGCGATCTTCTTCTCTTCTTCATAATTGTGCAAACGGAAGATCTTGTCAACTTTCAATGCCCATGAAAGGTACTCTCCGGGATCGTTGCTTCTGTTGAACTTGGTCATGGTGAACTTGAGCTTGCCGTAGCGTTGCTCTTCATCGTATTGTGGTCGGGGATGATGACGCCCATGTTGTAGATAATTGTTCAACTCGTGGTGCTCTTGACGCGGGGGGTTGTCAACCTCATGTTGCTCTTGTCGTGGACGATGTTCATTGTCTTCATGCTCTCGATGAACTTGATGGTGTTGTTGATCTTGAGTGGGAGCTTCGCGAGCTCGAGGAGGAACTTGACGATGCACGCGAGCTTGAAATCTTTGTTCTTGAATTTCTTCATGAAGTGCTTCTTCTTGTTCACGGGCTTGACGGCTTTGGTCGGCAACGGCTCGACCCGAATCACGTAGATCTTGTTGCGCCGCAAGTGCTTGAGCGTCACGGGGTTGTTGTTCTTGGCGTTGTGTCTCGGCATCCTGTGCAAGTTGGTGTAGACGCGCACGTTCTTCCTCTTCATGTTGGCATTGTTGTTGCCGTTCTCGTGCTAGTGCAAAGGCCTCTTGATTTTGACGTTGTCGGCGCTCTTGAGAGTCGGTGTCTCGAAGTGGATTGAGGCTTGCTTGACGGTCGGTGCACGCGGCTCGACGAAGAGTGTTTGATGACGGTGTACTTGAGACGGAGAGGGTGAAGTCGGAGTGGTGGCTTGAACGGCTCCTTCTTCAAGTGGAATACGAGCGGTTGAGCAACAAAGCACGAATTTCGTCCATCCTTGTGTCATTCTCTTGCTTGTGATCGTCGAGCTTGTGGTCGAAGTAGTCCTTTGTACATTGCTCGGAAAGTCGCAAGTCGGCGGCAAGGTTGTCGATGCGGTCACTCATAGCTTGTTGCTCTTGATGCAAAGCACGTTGTGCACCAAAGAGGTGACTCTTGGTGACAAAGGAGTTCATGTCGCCGTCTTGCTCCATGAAGAGTGGATTGGTAGAAGTACTTGGCCTATCCATCATGAGATAGTGGTGGTGAGTAGGAAAAATGAGAGAACAAAACCAAAGTTACCTTTTCCGAAGATTGTGGACGTAACAAGTACGATCTCACGATGCTATAATAGGGGAATTGGTACCAGGAATTGTTTCTCACACCTACAAGTAAAAGGCTTATGGAGGAGCTCGGTTAGGATGGTGGCAAAAATTTCAAGCAAATGTTAGTCAAGATATCGATAAGGTTGAGAAGATTCACAAAAATGCAAGTAAAAACAAATAGATCAAACCCAATGATGTCACTAGGAACACACACACGGAAGATAGATGGGATCCGCACAACCAAGGGGTGAGCTCCAAATGTGCAACCACGGAAAATGCTCTTGTTGTGCGAATACTAGAGAGACGCTAGCTCGATTGCTCGAATGGGCTAGATACGCATGTGCACCAACCTATAAGAGAAACGTGCCGTCTTCAATCCCAACTATGCTACATATGAGGTGTCGAAGATGATATGCAAAAATGACTCGATGCTATTGCTTACAAGCTCTTTGTTGCTCCTCTTTTGCTTAAAAGCTTTTCTTGTTTTTTTTGAAGCTAGTCCAAGTATGATATGAGACAAGTATGTAAGAAATGCACGGGAGAGACTTATGGCACTAAGATGGTAACAAGATCACTACGGTGCACAATAGCGTGGCCCGGCAATTCTCAACTCACTAGTCTCGATGGGTAAGTGACGCGAAATGGCTCGGGTTATCAAGGCAAAAGCGAGGGTGAGATGTCGTCGAGGTTACCGTTCGAGTTGATGATCGAGTGGCGGCGATGATGATGTCCAAATGCGCATAAGTAGCCTAAACACCTTAGGACACAAGAGAAACCGTGGTCTGAAACTCAAACAATCACGAGAAATACTGCGGAAGAACACGAGTGTTGGTATGGATGCAAAATGGAGCAAAACAAAAATGGCCGAAAGTTTCTGGAGGGTCCGTGCACACGGGGTAAGTGAGGCCCGTGTGCACGGGGTCTCGAGGGCCCGTGTGCATGGGGTGTGCGGTGAGCGGAAGAACAGCTCCGGATCTAAGGGGATTAGGCAAGGTGAGGCAATTTTCGTGGGTTTGGAAGGCGGGGAAGCAGGAAGATGGGTAGATCCACTTGCCAAACTCCAAATTCGTGGATCAAAACAAACAAATCTCACAAGATCCAACAAATTGCATGAAAAAAAAATTGGGGGCTATTTTTGTGGGGATTTTCGAATTAGGACGAAAAACAACAAAATGAAGCTAGCAAATGGGGGGGTGGGACTCCAAGATGTGAATCAACCTTGCTCTTGATACCAAAATGATATAGAATGAAATCCTAGAGGGGGATCTTTTCACACTTGGAGGGGGAAAGGGCAAACTCACAAGAACACAAAGAGGAAATCACTCAAACAATTCCCCAATCACACATCCACTAGAATAGAAAAGTAAGATCCACAAGTCACAAGCACAATCAAAGGAAAGATACAATGGCAAAGTTCTTCCCACTCCTAGGAGATGAGGTCTTGAAGATAGTCTTCTGCTGGGTTTCGTAGTAATTTCAAAAAATTTCCTACGCGCACACAGGATCATGTGATGCATAGCAACGAGAGGAGAGTGTTGTCTACGTACCCTACGCAGACCGACTGCGGAAGCGATGACACGACGTAGAGGAAGTAGTCGTACGTCTTCATGATCCAACCGATCAAGCACCGAAACTACGGCACCTCCGAGTTCGAGCACACGTTCAGCTCGATGACGATCCCCGGACTCCGATCCAGCAAAGTGTCGGGGAAGAGTTCCGTCAGCACGACAGCGTGGTGACGATCTTGATGAACTACAGCAGCAGGGCTTCGCCTAAACTCCGCTACAGTATTATCGAGGAATATGGTGGCAGGGGGCACCGCACACGGCTAAGGAATCGATCACGAGGATCAACTTGTGTCAACTTGTGTGTTTAGAGGTGCCCCTGCCTCTGTATATAAAGGAGGAGAGGAGGGGAGGCTGGCCGGACAAAGAGGGAGGCGCAGGAGAGTCCTACTCCCTCTAGGAGTAGGATTCCTCCTCCAATCCTAGTCTAACTAGGATTCCTCGGAGGGGAAGGGAGAGAGGGGGGCCGGCCACCTTCTCCTAGTCCTAATAGGACTAGGGGAGGGGGAAGAGGCGCAGCCACCTTGGGCTGCCCCTTTCTCCTTTCCAATAAGGCCCATGAAGGCCCATATGGCTCCCGGGGGGTTCCGGTAACCTCCCGGTAACCCGGTAAAATCCCGATTTCACCCGGAACACTTCCGATGTCCAAACATAGGCTTCCAATATATCAATCTTTACGTCTCGACCATTTCGAGACTCCTCGTCATGTCTGTGATCACATCCGGGACTCCGAACAACCTTCGGTACATCAAAATGCATAAGCTCATAATATAACTGTCATCGTAACCTTAAGCGTGCGGACCCTACGGGTTCGAGAACAATGTAGACATGACCGAGACACGTCTCTGGTCAATAACCAATAGCGGGACCTGGATGCCCATATTGTCTCCTACATATTCTACGAAGATCTTTATCGGTCAGACCGCATAACAACATACGTTGTTCCCTTTGTCATCGGTATGTTACTTGCTCGAGATTCGATCGTCGGTATCCAATACCTAGTTCAATCTCGTTACCGGCAAGTCTCTTTACTCGTTCCGTAATAGATCATCTCACAACTAACATATTAGTTGTAATGCTTGCAAGGCTTATGTGATGTGTATTACCGAGAGGGCCCAGAGATACCTCTCCGACAATCGGAGTGACAAATCCTAATCTCGAAATACGCCAACCCAACATCGACCATTGGAGACACCTATAGTACTCCTTTATAATCACCCATTTACGTTGTGACGTTTGGTAGTACCCAAAGTGTTCCTCCGGTAAACGGGAGTTGCATAATCTCATAGTCATAGGAACATGTATAAGTCATGAAGAAAGCAATAGCAACATACTAAACGATCAGGTGCTAAGCTAATGGAATGGGTCATGTCAATCAGATCATTCTACTAATGATGTGACCTCGTTAATCAAATAACAACTCATTGTTCATGGTTAGGAAACATAACCATCTTTGATTAACGAGCTAGTCAAGTAGAGGCATACTAGTGACACTCTGTTTGTCTATGTATTCACACATGTATTATGTTTCCGGAAAATACAATTCTAGCATGAATAATAAACATTTATCATGATTATAAGGAAATAAATAATAACTTTATTATTGCCTCTAGGGCATATTTCCTTCAGTCTCCCACTTGCACTAGAGTCAATAATCTAGATTACACTGTAATGAATCTAACACCCATGGAGCTTTGGTGCTGATCATGTTTTGCTCGTGGAAGAGGCTTAGTCAACGGGTCTGCAACATTCAGATCCGTATGTATCTTGCAAATCTCTATGTCTCCCACCTGGACTAGATCCTGGATGGAGTTGAAGCGTCTCTTGATGTGTTTGGTCCTTTTGTGAAATCTGGATTCCTTTGCCAAGGCAATTGCACCAGTATTGTCACAAAAGATTTTCATTGGACCCGATGCACTAGGTATGACACCTAGATCGGATATGAACTCCTTCATCCAGACTCCTTCATTTGCTGCTTCCGAAGCAGCTATGTATTCCGCTTCACATGTAGATCCCGCTACGACGCTTTGTTTAGAACTGCACCAACTGACAGCTCCACCGTTTAATGTAAACACGTATCCGGTTTGCGATTTAGAATCGTCCGGATCAGTGTCAAAGCTTGCATCAACGTAACCTTTTACGATGAGCTCTTTGTCACTTCCATATACGAGAAACATATCCTTAGTCCTTTTCAGGTATTTCAGGATGTTCTTGACCGCTGTCCAGTGATCCATTCCTGGATTACTTTGGTACCTCCCTGCTAAACTTATAGCAAGGCACACATCAGGTCTGGTACACAGCATTGCATACATGATAGAGCCTATGGCTGATGCATAGGGAACATCTTTCATATTCTCTCTATCTTCTGCAGTGGTCGGGCATTGAGTCTTACTCAATTTCACACCTTGTAACACAGGCAAGAACCCTTTCTTTGCTTGATCCATTTTGAATTTCTTCAAAATTTTGTCAAGGTATGTGCTTTGTGAAAGTCCAATTAAGCGTCTTGATCTGTCTCTATAGATCTTAATGCCTAATATGTAAGCAGCTTCACCGAGGTCTTTCATTGAAAAACTTTTATTCAAGTATCCCTTTATGCTATCCAGAAATTCTATATCATTTCCAATCAGTAATATGTCATCCACATATAATATCAGAAATGCTACAGAGCTCCCACTCACTTTCTTGTAAATACAGGCTTCTCCGAAAGTCTGTATAAAACCAAATGCTTTGATCACACTATCAAAACGTTTATTCCAACTCCGAGAGGCTTGCACCAGTCCATAAATGGATCGCTGGAGCTTGCACACTTTGTTAGCTCCCTTTGGATCGACAAAACCTTCTGGTTGCATCATATACAACTCTTCTTCCAGGAATCCATTCAGGAATGCAGTTTTGACATCCATTTGCCAAATTTCATAATCATAAAATGCGGCAATTGCTAACATGATTCGGACGGACTTAAGCATCGCTACGGGTGAGAAGGTCTCATCGTAGTCAATTCCTTGAACTTGCCGAAAACCTTTTGCGACAAGTCGAGCTTTGTAGACAGTAACATTACCATCAGCGTCAGTCTTCTTCTTAAAGATCCATTTATTCTCAATCGCTTGCCGATCATCGGGCAAGTCAACCAAAGTCCATACTTTGTTCTCATACATGGATCCCATCTCAGATTTCATGGCTTCTAGCCACTTTGCGGAATCTGGGCTCACCATCGCTTCTTCATAGTTCGTAGGTTCATCATGATCTAGTAGCATGACCTCCAGAACAGGATTACCGTACCACTCTGGTGCGGATCTTACTCTGGTTGATCTACGAAGTTCAGTAGTATCTTGATCTGAAGTTTCATGATCATTATCATTGGCTTCCTCACTAACTGGTGTAGGTGTCACTGAAACAGTTTTCTGTGATGAACTACTTTCCAGTAAGGGAGCAGGTACAGTTACCTCGTCAAGTTCTACTTTCCTCCCACTCACTTCTTTCGAGAGAAACTCCTTCTCTAGAAATGATCCATTCTTAGCAACGAATGTTTTGCCTTCGGATCTGTGATAGAAGGTGTACCCAACAGTTTCCTTTGGGTATCCTATGAAGACACATTTCTCCGATTTGGGTTCGAGCTTATCAGGTTGAAGTTTTTTCACATAAGCATCGCAGCCCCAAACTTTAAGAAACGACAACTTTGGTTTCTTGCCAAACCACAGTTCATAAGGCGTCGTCTCAACGGATTTTGATGGTGCCCTATTTAACGTGAATGCGGCCGTCTCTAAAGCATAACCCCAAAATGATAGCGGTAAATCAGTAAGAGACATCATAGATCGCACCATATCTAGTAAAGTACGATTACGACGTTCGGACACACCATTACGCTGTGGTGTTCCGGGTGGCGTGAGTTGCGAAACTATTCCACAGTTTTTCAAATGTACACCAAACTCGTAACTCAAATATTCTCCTCCACGATCAGATCGTAGAAACTTTATTTTCTTGTTACGATGATTTTCAACTTCACTCTGAAATTCTTTGAACTTTTCAAATGTTTCAGACTTATGTTTCATTAAGTAAATATACCCATATCTGCTTAAATCATCTGTGAAGGTGAGAAAATAACGATATCCGCCACGAGCCTCAATATTCATCGGGCCACATACATCGGTATGTATGATTTCCAACAAATCTGTTGCTCTCTCCATAGTACCGGAGAACGGTGTTTTAGTCATCTTGCCCATGAGGCACGGTTCGCAAGTACCAAGTGATTCATAATCAAGTGGTTCCAAAAGTCCATCAGTATGGAGTTTCTTCATGCGCTTTATACCGATATGACCTAAACGACAGTGCCACAAATAAGTTGCACTTTCATTATCAACTCTGCATCTTTTGGTTTCAACATTATGAATATGTGTATTACTACTATCGAGATTCAATAAGAATAGACCACTCTTCAAGGGTGCATGACCATAAAAGATATTACTCATATAAATAGAACAACCATTATTCTCTGATTTAAATGAATAACCGTCTCGCATTAAACAAGATCCAGATATAATGTTCATGCTCAACGCTGGCACCAAATAACAATTATTTAGGTCTAATATTAATCCCGAAGGTAGATGTAGAGGTAGCGTGCCGACTGCGATCACATCGACTTTGGAACCGTTTCCCACGCGCATCGTCACCTCGTCCTTAGCCAATCTTTGCTTAATCCGTAGCCCCTGTTTCGAGTTGCAAATATTAGCAACAGAACCAGTATCAAATACCCAGGTGCTACTGCGAGCATTGGTAAGGTACACATCAATAACATGTATATCACATATACCTTTGTTCACCTTGCCATCCTTCTTATCCGCCAAATACTTGGGGCAGTTCCGCTTCCAGTGACCAGTCTGCTTGCAGTAGAAGCACTCAGTTTCAGGCTTAGGTCCAGACTTGGGTTTCTTATCTTGAGCAGCAACTTGCTTGCCGTTCTTTTTGAAGTTCCCCTTTTCTTCCCTTTGCCCTTTTTCTTGAAACTAGTGGTCTTGTTAACCATCAACACTTGATGCTCCTTCTTGATTTCTACCTCCGCAGCTTTCAGCATTGCGAAGAGCTCGGGAATAGTCTTGTTCATCCCTTGCATATTATAGTTCATCACGAAGCTCTTGTAGCTTGGTGGCAGTGATTGGAGAATTCTGTCAATGACGCAATCATCCGGAAGATTAACTCCCAATTGAATCAAGTGATTATTATACCCAGACATTTTGAGTATATGCTCACTGACAGAACTGTTCTCCTCCATCTTGCAGCTATAGAACTTATTGGAGACTTCATATCTCTCAATCCGGGCATTTGCTTGAAATATTAACTTCAACTCCTGGAACATCTCATATGCTCCATGACGTTCAAAACGTCGTTGAAGTCCCGATTCTAAGCCGTAAAGCATGGCACACTGAACTATCGAGTAGTCATCAGCTTTGCTCTGCCAGACGTTCATAACATCTGGCGTTGCTCCAGCAGCAGGCCTGGCACCCAGCGGTGCTTCCAGGACGTAATTCTTCTGTGCAGCAATGAGGATAATCCTCAAGTTACGGACCCAGTCCGTGTAATTGCTACCATCATCTTTCAACTTTGCTTTCTCAAGGAACGCATTAAAATTCAACGGAACAACAGCACGAGCCATCTATCTACAATCAACATAAACAAGCAAGATACTATCAGGGACTAAGTTCATGATAAATTTTAAGTTCAATTAATCATATTATTAAAGAACTCCCACTTAGATAGACATCCCTCTAATCCTCTAAGTGATCACGTGATCCAAATCAACTAAACCATATCCGATCATCACGTGAGATGGAGTAGTTTCATCGGTGAACATCATTATGTTGATCATATCTACTATATGATTCACGCTCGACCTTTCGGTCTCCGTGTTCCGAGGCCATATCTGCATATGCTAGGCTCGTCAAGTTTAACCTGAGTATTCTGCGTGCGCAACTGTTTTGCACCCGTTGTATTTGAACGTAGAGCCTATCACACCCGATCATCACGTGGTGTCTCAGCACGAAGAACTTTTGCAACGGTGCATACTCAGGGAGAACACTTCTTGATAATTTAGTGAGAGATCATCTTATAATGCTACCGTCAATCAAAGCAAGATAAGATGCATAAAAAGATAAACATCACATGCAATCAATATAAGTGATATGATATGGCCATCATCATCTTGTGCTTGTGATCTCCATCTCCGAAGCACCGTCATGATCACCATCGTCACCGGCGCGACACCTTGATCTCCATCGTAGCATCGTTGTCGTCTCGCCAATCTTATGCTTCCACGACTATCACTACCGTTTAGTAATAAAGTAAAGCATTACATCGCGATTGCATTGCATACAATAAAGCGACAACCATATGGCTCCTGCCAGTTGCCGATAACTCGGTTACAAAACATGATCATCTCATACAATAAAATTCAGCATCATGCCTTGACCATATCACATCACAACATGCCCTGCAAAAACAAGTTAGACGTCCTCTACTTTGTTGTTGCATGTTTTACGTGGCTGCTACGGGCTTAAGTAAGAACCAATCTCACCTACGCATCAAAACCACAACGATAGTTTGTCAAATAGACTCCGTTTTAACCTTCGCAAGGACCGGGCGTAGCCATACTTGGTTCAACTAAAGTTGGAGAGGCAGTCGCCCGCAAGCCATCTCTGTGCAAAGCACGTCGAGGGAACCGGTCTCGCGTAAGCGTACGCGTAAGGTTGGTCCGGGTCGTCTCGTCCAACAATACCGCCGAACCAAAATATGACATGCTGGTAGGCAGTATGACTTGTATCGTCCACAACTCACTTGTGTTCTACTCGTGCATATAACATCAACATCAATAACCTAGGCTCGGATGCCACTGTTGGGTTTCGTAGTAATTTCAAAAAATTTCCTACGCGCACACAGGATCATGTGATGCATAGCAACGAGAGGAGAGTGTTGTCTACGTACCCTACGCAGACCGACTGCGGAAGCGATGACACGACGTAGAGGAAGTAGTCGTACGTCTTCACGATCCAACCGATCAAGCACCGAAACTACGGCACCTCCGAGTTCGAGCACACGTTCAGCTCGATGACGATCCCCGGACTCCGATCCAGCAAAGTGTCGGGGAAGAGTTCCGTCAGCACGACGGCGTGGTGACGATCTTGATGAACTACAGCAGCAGGGCTTCGCCTAAACTCCGCTACAGTATTATCGAGGAATATGGTGGCAGGGGGCACCGCACACGGCTAAGGAATCGATCACGAGGATCAACTTGTGTCAACTTGTGTGTTTAGAGGTGCCCCTGCCTCCGTATATAAAGGAGGAGAGGAGGGGAGGCTGGCCGGCCAAAGAGGGAGGCGCAGGAGAGTCCTACTCCCTCTGGGAGTAGGATTCCTCCTCCAATCCTAGTCCAACTAGGATTCCTCGGAGGGGAAGGGAGAGAGGGGGGCCGGCCACCTTCTCCTAGTCCTAATAGGACTAGGGGAGGGGGAAGAGGCGCAGCCACCTTGGGCTGCCCCTTTCTCCTTTCCACTAAGGCCCATGAAGGCCCATATGGCTCCCGGGGGGTTCCGGTAACCTCCCGGTAACCCGGTAAAATCCCGATTTCACCCGGAACACTTCCGATGTCCAAACATAGGCTTCCAATATATCAATCTTTACGTCTCGACCATTTCGAGACTCCTCGTCATGTCCGTGATCACATCCGGGACTCCGAACAACCTTCGGTACATCAAAATGCATAAACTCATAATATAACTGTCATCGTAACCTTAAGCGTGCGGACCCTACGGGTTCGAGAACAATGTAGACATGACCGAGACACGTCTCTGGTCAATAACCAATAGCGGGACCTGGATGCCCATATTGGCTCCTACATATTCTACGAAGATCTTTATCGGTCAGACCGCATAACAACATACGTTGTTCCCTTTGTCATCGGTATGTTACTTGCCCGAGATTCGATCGTCGGTATCCAATACCTAGTTCAATCTCGTTACCGGCAAGTCTCTTTACTCGTTCCGTAATACATCATCTCACAACTAACATATTAGTTGTAATGCTTGCAAGGCTTATGTGATGTGTATTACCGAGAGGGCCCAGAGATACCTCTCCGACAATCGGAGTGACAAATCCTAATCTCGAAATACGCCAACCCAACATCGACCATTGGAGACACCTGTAGTACTCCTTTATAATCACCCATTTACGTTGTGACGTTTGGTAGTACCCAAAGTGTTCCTCCGGTAAACGGGAGTTGCATAATCTCATAGTCATAGGAACATGTATAAGTCATGAAGAAAGCAATAGCAACATACTAAACGATCAGGTGCTAAGCTAATGGAATGGGTCATGTCAATCAGATCATTCTACTAATGATGTGACCTCGTTAATCAAATAACAACTCATTGTTCATGGTTAGGAAACATAACCATCTTTGATTAACGAGCTAGTCAAGTAGAGGCATACTAGTGACACTCTGTTTGTCTATGTATTCACACATGTATTATGTTTCCGGAAAATACAATTCTAGCATGAATAATAAACATTTATCATGATTATAAGGAAATAAATAATAACTTTATTATTGCCTCTAGGGCATATTTCCTTCATCTTCTCCTAGAGGAGGTCTTCAAATCCACTAGGATTGTTCCCAAGAGGGGCCTTGATTCCACAAATGGGAAGGTAGAAGGAGCAAAGCTCACAAATATCTCATCTCATACTTTGCTAACCCTAAACATAGCCCTATGTACAGTTTATATAGTCTTGGGGTCGAAAGAGATGAAGAGGGGCTCGGTTTGGGGATCTCAGCGGTCCATCCTGGGAGGCCCGTGCGTATGGGGTAAGTTGGGCCCGTGCGCACGGGGGTCCCGTGGGCACGGTATAGGCCCGTGCGCACGGGGTGCTCCAGCGCCAACTTCCTGGACAGCCCGTGGGCACGGGGTCTCTGGGGCCCGTGCGCACGAGGTCACCTGGGACTTCCAGTTTTGCTGGTGTTGCACTCCGTCTTGGTCCACGTGGCCTTGGGTTGGTTCCTCTTCTCCTTGGGGGTGCTCCTGAGCCTCTTGGTGGTGTTCCTCTTCGTACCTAATGAGACATAGTGTATCTTGGTGAGGCAGCAACAATGTTCCATGTGTATCCATATGCAAGCTAAGTAGGAAGGAGTTCACCTTGGTTTCCAAAGCACGTGTTCTCGCTCTTGTCATAGGTCCACGTGGGGCTTGATGTGTCGGTGTAGAGTCCATGGGTATGATGGAAGGATGCTCTGCATCATTTGGGCAAGTGGATGGTTTCCTCCGTCAAGGAGGAGAACATTACGGAGCTTCAGGCGGCCGGATACTTCGCGAAGGAGATCGCTCACCGCATGTCGTCCGAGGGACAAGTCGTCCCCATGCCGAAGCCCACCGAGAGGGTGGTGTTCCTTCCCCATTTCTTCCGCGGGCTAGGGTTTCCACTCCACCCCTTCATCCACGGGCTGATGTACTATTATGGGATAGATTTCCATGATCTGTCCCCGAATTCCTTCCTCAACATCTCGGCTTTTATCGTCGTGTGCGAGGCTTTCCTCCGCATCCAACCCACTTCGGGCTGTGGCTCAAAGCCTTCAACGTGAAGCCGAAGGTGGTGGACGGCCACCACGCAGAGTGCGGAGGAGCCATGGTGAGCAAGTTGTCCAACGTATCCTGGCCCAAAGGCACTTTTGTGGACACAACGAAGGAGTGGCAGAAGCAGTGGTTCTACATCACAAAACCTCGCGGCACCAGCAACTCACCTCCTGGGTCGAAAAGAGTCCAGACTGGGGTTCCCCTGACGAGGTGATAGCGCTGCAGACGCGCGTTGAGAGCATGTCAACCAAAGAGGTCAAGCTCGTTGATGTGATCCAGGTGATGCTCGTTTGCCGAATCCTTCCGTGCCAACACCGAAGCCGTCCTCTATGGGAGTTCAACACAAAGAAGGATCAGACTCTGGTGAGGCCCTTCGAGACTACTCATGAAGGCGCACGGAAGTTGTTCTTTAAGGGCGACGAGAAGCCACCGGCCACGGATTTAGACCGTGGTCAGGATTGTAAACACCTCGCAGTGAGGTATGCTATTTTTCGATGTATCCCCGACTTAATCATTTCAAGGATGATGTCTGAGCTTATTATTGCATTTCCAGGACTGGATGGGGACGGCGAAGCGGATCCAGTGTCCTACTCCGCTACCGGAAGAACCGGTCATCCCGCAGCTAGCGAAGATGCTGGTGCCAGCGCCTTATAAGGCGCCAGAGAAGAAGGCCAAGAAGAAGGCCAAGGGGGCCAAGGGTGGCCCCCGTCGTAAGGGCACTTCGGACATGACGTTCGAAGACGACGAAGCCCATTCCTCTGTCCCTGAGGACAACGGCGAGGAAGAGGGGGAGGATGAGGAAGACAACCCTCCCCCTGCGGAGAGGAAGAAGAAGAGGCGGCTTCGGCGCATCCGGAAGCAGACACTGCCAAGAAGGGGAAGAGCATCCCAGCGGTCAACACCGCATGGGACGTTGATAGCAGTCCGGAGAGATGCCCCCGTGCTAAGCCCCAGGCCGCATCATAAGAGACACGGCTCGCTCATGCGCACATCCAACTCTTCATTATCATGACATAGTTAATTGTGCTATTGTAGTCCGGCCTGCGACCTTATCCAGCGATCCTCATCAGGGGGTTCATTGGCTCCGTCGGAGATGGCGAGCATGTCGCCACCGCCCGCTTATTCCCCCGGGGCCAGGGACGACACCGAAGTGTTATCCTAGAGGGACGCTCCGAACCGGGGAGGAGCCCAGGGCACTAGCCGGGAGGCGCCACAAGGCGATACCTCCACTGCTGGACACATGGGGGAGCCGACCCCATGGAGATTGCGTAGATGGCCGTATCCAGTTCGGCCCTGAGCCGAATACGATTCCGGAGGCCCATATGGCTCCAGAGTCGGGCTAGTGGCCCCATTTAAAGGAGGGGGATGCGTCGCTTCCACCGGTGGCCCTTGTCCATCCAGGGGTGCCGGATAACCTGATGGAGGCGCTTCGAAGTGCCTCTGTCGTGGACGAGCACCGTGTCCTTATGGGTGCGGTGATCAAGAAGATTCAGTCCGCCAAGAGTGGACTGAATGAAGCCTGCAACAGCCTGTTGACAGGTTTTGAGGTAAGAAAGAGAAAAACCCCGTGTAGCTAGTAGCCCCTGAGACACTGTGCGGTGTTCGACAAGAATAACCAGACAGAGGATCAATTCTGCTATTGTAGGACACGAACGTAATATGTATGAATGAGCAGGCGTCGCTGTTGGCCGCGACCTCCCATGCTGCCGAAGTCTCTGAGCTGAGGCAGAGGTTGGAGCGGACCGAGAATGAGCTCGGCGAGGTTAAGGTTCGGCTCCAGGAGAAGCAAGGTGAGTGACGACTTGCTGTGTGTTTAGGAAGGATAGGCGCTGTATATTTACTGTTGTGTCGTAATATGTGTAGGAGCCGCGGTCGAGGTTGCGGCCCTGAAGGACGCCCTAGGCGAGGCCGAGGAGAAGGTTGTCCAGCAGCAGGCCGCCCTTAAGAAGTCCAAGGCCTGGGTCAAAGAAATCCAGCAGGAGCTCCAGGATGCGGTCAAGAAATGCGAAGCCTTGGAGCATGATGCATCGGTTCAAGGGACCGAACTCGCCAGGGCTCGTTAGAGGGCAGAGACCGCACGGAATGAGGCCCAGGCTGCCCTCTAGGAGATCTAGAAGGCCAAGAAGATCACGGCGGGTAAGGCATTTAAGATGCAAAGCAAGTATGTGGAGAAGCAGTACCTTTTACTAACCAGGGTTCAGAGTTCCCCAGGAGCATTTGCGGATTTACCATGCAGTGTATCAGACGCCACGGAGTTCTACCGAGCTGAAGGAGGGGGTTCTATGGAGAAGCTATTCTGGTTGCAGTATGTGGCACCAAAGCATCCCGTGTCTTTCATGGATCAGCTGAAATAACTGGTGGAGCTGCATAGGGTGGCCGAACTAGTCATGAAGGATTTCATAATCTGGCCATGGCCAGCCGAATCTATGCCAAGCAGCTACTTCGGACTCGTGAGGCGAATGGTGAACGCCTGTCCTTGGCTAGACATCGTCAAGCGCTCGGCCTGCATTGAAGGTGAGCGCATGGCCTTTGCCCGTTGCAAGATGTGGTGGGGCGAAGATGGACGCCATCGAGGTGACCAGAGGGCCACCGGAGGGCAAGGAACACCGCACACCCAAACGGTATTTTGTGGATGTTTTGGAGGGTTCTCGTCTTGCGGCAGCACAATGTTCGCAGGATATTGTATTTGAGTAAATGTATTCATGTTACCTTTGCCTTGTATTATGGGAACAAAGCCTGTTTTGTAATGTGATATTGTTATGCTTTGAATTGTTTCCTCTTGTGCGGCCGTTTTGTATGTAATCTGAGGGTTGGCCAGTCGTCGGCTTCTGCCCTCACGTAAGTAGTACGGAGGTGTTCGGGTTGGAATCTAAACAATCTTGATCCAATTGTATGGTCCTTGAAGCAGTTGGTTAGCGCAACGAACAAGGAAATCGGACTATACGGCTTAAACACCCTCACTTAGCCATAGGAGTTTTATAATAAAGCATAGGTGCAGCCCCTGGTTCGAACCAGGGGGCTGTCAGCATCTGATCGGGAAGTGTCGATCTTTCGCATAATGCGGAAAAAATCTCCAATGATTTGTGACCCTCGAACAGCTGATCGGCTTTCGCCGTATCATGACAGTCAGTTTTTGGCTTTCTCTACTGAGGTGCTCATTAGGTCAAGGCTAGGGCACAATCGCAGTAGTTCTCCTTTTACTACCCTAGCCGATTTAGCGGAACATAGGGTAGCAAGCATAGGAGCCAGGCAACCCAACTATTGACCAAAGGTAAGATTCAGATCCAATGCATATAATGCTAAATTCGTAGTGCCGAACTTCTCTTTAGGGATTGTTCGGGCTTTGTTGCCGTATCATGGGGCGATGGGGATCCCCTGGCAAATATGACACATACCAGAGTGTACGACTACTAGGAAATAAGAAATATAAAGGAAAACAGAGGGAGAACAGAGATAGGGTCCGGAGCCCTTGAACTTGGCTCATGAACTGTTTCCATTATAGTTGGGTTTATGCGTCCAAGCACATTGGTACAAGATAATGCAAAAAGCAACCGGCTATTTGACATGCCATACCCGAAGGCGGATTGCGCATGGGTCCTGAAAACGGTTAGCCTCTAGGGCTTCCCATGTACGCCTGTGCTTTATGTCAATCCGGTGTGTTTGTCCTTTGACGGGATCATTAATCAGGCCGTCGAAGGAAGCCCCCATAGGAGAAACCTGAAACAAGGAAAAAGAGATAGTAAAGTTATATGTGTGTCCGGGATTGGTCTGGCCGAACCGTGGATCCCGGGATAGCTTGTGCCTTTGTCGATGCCCATGGAATTTTGAGTGCGTAGTTATGGACGCGTGGTATGAATGCCACTACCTCATCAGGATTGGGACAAAGGCCGAATTGCTAATTGAGCTCTTGACAAGCCACACTGTCCTGTTGCAGTGTGGTCCGGACCCTCTTAATGATGTCTAGGGGCTCGGCAGCCAGACTATGCTGCTACTTGAGAAGGCCGCTTTGTACCTCTGCTGCTAGGGCGGCGGTGTGTTCCTCTGTCCGGAGGGAGCGTTTTGTGTTTCCGTTGACTGTTATGACGCCGCGCGGACCGAGCATCTTCATTTTGAGATAAGCATAGTGTAGTACCACGTTGAATCTAGCAAATGCGGTTCGTCCGAGTAATGTGTAGTAGCCACTGTGGAAGGGGACGATATCAAAGATTAACTCCTCGCTTCAGAAGTTATCCGGGGAACCGAAGACCACCTCCAGCGTGATTGAGCCCGTGCAGCGGGCCTCAACGCCTGGTATGACTCCTTTAAAGGTAGTCTTTGTGGGTTTGATATGTGAGGGATTAATGCCCATCTTCCGCACTGTATCATGATAGAGCAGGTTGAGGCTGCTACCGCCGTCCATTAGGACTCGTGTTAGGTGAAATCCGTCGATGATTGGGTCGAGGACCAGTGCGGCTGAACCGCCATGCCGGATACTAGTTGGATGATCTCGACGATCGAAGGTGATCGGGAATGACGACCACGGGTTGAATTTTGGGGCGACTGGCTCTACTGCGTAGACGTCCTTAAGTTCTCGCTTGCGCTCCCTTTTGGGAATGTGTTTAGCGTTTATCATGTTCACTGTTTTGACTTGAGGGGGGAATTTCTTCTGCCCTCCGGTGTTCGGCTGCCGGGGCTATTCGTCCTTGTCCTCACTTTGTGATCCACTTTTCTTTGTTTTCGGCATTTAACTTGCCAGCCTGTTTGAAAACCCAACAGTCTCTGTTGGTGTGATTGGCTTGTTTGTCAGGGGTACCATGTATTTGGCACAGACAATCGAGTATGCGATCGAGGATGGATGGTCCCTGTTGTTCCTTTTGTAGGGCTTCTTTCACTGTCCGGACTTGGAGCCGCTGAATCCGGCGTTAACGGTGGTGTCATCGGTGTTGTCGCCATTGCTTCGGCGTTTGTGTCTGTTGCGCCGGATCTTTCCGGAGCTGTTCTTGGCCTCGGAAGGGCATGTCTTGCTGGCTGTGCTTTTGCTCCGAGCCAGCCAGCTGTCCTCTCTAGCGCAAAAGCGGGTCATGAGTGCCGTAAGGGCTGCCATGGACTTCGGCTTTTCTTGGCCGAGGTGGCATGCTAGCCATTCATCATGGATGCTGTGTTTAAAGGCCGCTAGGGCTTCGGCATCCGGACAGTCAATGATCTGATTCTTTTTGGTTAGGAACCTAGTCTAGATTTTCTGGTTGATTCTCCAGGTTGTTGAACTATGTGGCTTAAGTCATCGGCATCGGGTGGCCAGACATATGTACCTTGGAAGATGTCAAGAATAGCCTCTTTCAGATCCTCACATGTGGCCGATGGAATTCTCGGGCAAGCTATTCAACCAGTGTCTAGCTCGCCCTTCGAGTTTCAGTGGGACGTATTTGATGGCATGGAGGTCGTCTCCCCAGGCGATGTGGATGTGGAGAATAAAGTCCTCAATCCATACTAGGGGGTCGGCTATTCCGTCGTACGACTCAATATTGACAGGCTTGAATCCCTCAGGGAATTCGTGATCCAGCACCTAATCTGTGAAGTAGAGAGGGTGATGTAGGGTAGAACCCTAATCGCCCGATCTTTCACGAAAGGAGCGGATCCCGCAAAGAACACGAGGAACACAAAGTGGGAAACGAGGGAAAACGGGGGAAGACACAAGGGGAAACACAAGAGGAACACTCAAACTAACAAGAACAAGTCACACATGTGCTAGATCCTCGGATACATAGAACGATACACGAATCCACGAACAACTATGGACGATACAAGAGTAGCCGGCCTTCTCTGCGAGGAGGTCTTGAATCCAAAGGGATATTCTCCGAAGAGGCCGCGGTCTCTCACGAGGAGTAGATCCGATGTGGATGAGCGAAGCTCTATCTCTAAGTATGAGCTAAACCAACGCTAACCCTAGAAAGTTGTACGGGATAGAATATATATAGTCTAGGGGGAGAAGGGGTTACACGGGCCTCGGCCCTTTACTGTGCGAAGGCAGGGAGGCCGGGCGTCGGGCCGGATGTCCGGGCATTCGCGGAGGGCCGAATGTCCGGGCTGTGGGGGCCGGATGTCCGGGCCGGTGAAGTTGGCCATGTTGCTCTCGGATTCGGGGGGGTCCGGATTTCTGGGCAGGGGGGCCGGATATTCGGGGCCTCGGGAAGGGCCGGATGTCTGGGCTTGCGGGCCGGATGTCCGGGACCTACAGGCACTTGGAGGCTGAGCAGCTGCAGAGGAAGGCGCTCCAGGGGCTGGATGTCCGGGGCCTGGGAGATGCTCTTGGCTCCTTCCGTTGGTTCTCCTCATCCGTGGACTTGGGGACTTGTCCGTCTTCATGCGCATCTTCGGGAGGACCCTCTTGGTACCTAATCATGCACAACATCTCGGACTTAGGTAGTAGCCATGTCTCATGCATAGAAAGTGGAAGTTCGGAGAGGAGTGAGTTCACCTTATCTTCGATAGCCTTGGCTCGGGCTCGTGTCATTGGTCCAAGTGGTGTCATTGGAGGTGTAGGTGCATCCATGGGGATGATCTTGGGATGCTCCGCATCATCTCCCCTCCCTTGGGGAAGATCCATCCTCGGATCGAAATCCTCATCACCATGGTAGGGCGAGAGATCTTTGATGTTGAAGATGTCACTCACGGAGTACTTGTCACAAGGAATGTCGATCTTGTTAGCATTGTTGTTGTAGCATGCAATCACCTTGAATGGTCTATCCGCGCATGACCGAAGTTTGGACTTGCGTTCTTGGGGAAAACGGTCCTTGCGAAGGTGTAGCCACACGAGGTCTCCAATGTTGAATATCATAGGGTGCTTGTTGACGTTGAGCTTGGTCGCAAGGCGTTGTACTTGGTGCTCGATGGTGTTTCTAGTATCTTCATGCACCTTCTTGATATGGGTCTCTCTTGCACTTGTGTCCACATTGATTCGCTCTTGGAGTGGTAGAGGTAGAATATCCAATGGTGACAAAGGATTGAATCCGTAGACGACCTTGAAAGGGGACTTGCCGGTTGTTGAGTATCTTGCTCGGTTGTAGGCGAACTCGGTGATGGGTAGACACTCCTCCCACTCCTTGATGTTCTTCTTGATGAGTACTCGAAGTAGAGCGGAGAGTGTGCGGTTTGTCACCTCCGTTTGGCCGTCGGTTTGAGGATGGTACGCCATGGAGATGAGTAGGTTGATTTCGAGCTTGGTGCATAGGGTCTTCCAAAAGTAGCTAAGGAACTTGACATCGCGGTCCGAGACGATGGTTTTTGGCACACCATGGAGACGCAAAATTTCCCTACAAAAGAGATTAGCAACATGTGAAGCATTGTCTATCTTGTGGCAAGGAATAAAATGTGCCATTTTTGAGAAACGGTCCACAACGACAAATATAGAATCTTTCCCATTTCGAGTTCTAGGCAAACCAAGTACAAAGTCCATGCTAATGTCTTCCCATGGTTGGTATGGAATTGGTAAAGGCATATAGAGACCATGAGATTGAGCTTTGGACTTAGCTTTGCGACATGTAGAACACTGGTTGGTGAAGCGATTGATATCCCGAAACATCTTTGGCCAAAAGTAGCTCTTCGAGAGCATGGGCAACGTCTTGTCGCGTCCGAAGTGTCCCATTAAGCCTCCTCCATGCGATTCCTGCAAAAGAAACAAACGAAGAGACGACTCGGGGATCCAAAGTTTGTTAGCTCTCATAAGATAGCCGTCTTTGATGTAATAGCGTTCCCAAGATGTATTCGACAAACACTTGGCATAAGGAGTAGCAAAAGTTGCATCATGCTCATACAAGTCTTTGATATCCTCCAAGTCAATGACATCTAACTCAAGTTGCGTGACAAGCATGCATATGCGGGAAAGAGCATCCGCTACGATGTTTTCTTTACCCTTGATGTAATTGATGACATAGGGAAAAGACTCAATAAATTCACTCCATTTAGCATGACGCTTGTTCAACTTCGTTTGTCCCTTAAGATACTTGAGAGTCTCATGATCGGTATGAATGATAAACTCATGGGGACGAAGGTAATGTTCCCATTCACGCAAAACGCGGACTAAGGCATATAGCTCTTTGTCATAGATGGGATAATTGAGTTGCGCTTGGAAAATTTCTCACTAAAGTAAGCTATGGGGCGCTTCTCTTGCGTTAGCACACCTCCTATGCCATTACCACTAGCATCGCAATAAATTTCAAAAGGCTTATCGAAGTTTGGTAAGGCAAGCACGGGAGCATGAGTAAGCAAATTCTTAAGCTCATTGAATGCGGTATCTTGGGATGGTCCCCAAACAAAAGGCACATTCTTCTTGCTCAAAGCATGCAAAGGCGAAGCAATGGTGCTAAAATCCTTCACAAAGCAACGATAGAAACCCGCAAGGCCAAGAAAACTACGCACTTGATGCAAGTTGGTTGGTTGCGGCCAAGTCTTAATAGCATTAATCTTGGACTCAACAACATGAACACCCTTATAAGAAACAACAAAACCCAAGAAAACGAGCTTATCAACACCAAAAAGGAATTTCTCCATATTAGCATAGAGGTTCTCTTTTCTAAGAGTTTGCAAAATGGTGCAGACATGGGTGACATGCTCTTTGATAGATTTGCTAAACACAAGAATGTCATCAAAGTAGACCACAACAAATATACCAATGTAAGGGCGAAAGACATGATTCAAGAGCTGCATAAAAGTGCCCGGTGCTTCCGAAAGACCCATAGGCATGACTAACCACTCATACAAACCAAACTTGGTTTTGAAGGTGCTTTTCCATTCATCACCCTGTTGTATGCGTATTTGATAGTAACCACTCTTAAGATCAATGTTGGAAAATATAGTGGCACCGCTAAACTCATCAAGCATATCATCTAGGCGTGGAATGGGATACCTATAGCAAACAGTGATAGCATTGATAGGTCTACAATCGGAGCACATGCGAAAACTACCATCACGTTTTGGCACAAGAATGACCGGAACGGCACAAGGGCTCAAACTTTCACGCACATGTCCATGGTCTATGAGATGCTTTACTTGCTTTGTATTTCTTTTGTTTCGTCAGGGTTGACACGGTATGGAGCTTTGTTCGGAAGAGGTGCTCCGGGGATGAGGTCGATTCGGTGCTCAATGCCTCGTACAGGAGGTAGACCCGGAGGTAGCTCATCAGGAAAAACATCTTGAAATTCCTGCAAAAGAGAAGACAACACTAGAGGAAGAGTGTGAGAAGTGTTAGTTTGTGGTGTATTGTCCTTGCACACGAGGACGTAGTGTAGGACACTAGATGGGTTCTCACACACTTCTCTCATCTCACGTTTGGTGGCAAATAGACCTAGGTTCTTGTTTTCGCTCATCATGGAGGCACTCAATTTTGGCTTGTGGCGCTCACTCTCGTTTTGTTGGCTCGCTCTCTCCCTATGATCTCCACAATGGGTGGGTTGCTTGTCGGCGATCACTTGACTTGGCGACATTGGACCGAGGACGTACTCCTTTCCCCTCATCTTGAAGATGTAGTGGTTCGTTCAGCCGTTGTGTACGACTCCTCTATCGAATTGCCATGGCCGTCCAAGGAGAAGATGACAAACGGTCATTGGAACGACGTCGCACTCCAAGGTGTCTTCATAGGCGCCGATCTTGAAAGAGACTTGTACTCGGTGCTCGACTTGGATAGTGCCGGAGTCACTAAGCCATTGCACTTTGTATGGATGTGGATGCTTCGTCTTGGGCAATTGGAGCTTGGAGCAAAGTTCTTCACTTGCGAGATTATGACAACTCCCTCCATCGATGATGACCTTGACGGATCGGCCATTGATGCCGGCCTTGGTGTGGAATATGTGGCATCGTTGGTCTTCTTCTTGGTGATGTTGGAGAGTCAAGACTTTGGAGACAACAAGTGCGGGACTTGAGTCTTCATCACAAAAGACTTGTTCTTCTTCATTGTTCACTTGGCGGTGCATGGCGACTTGCTCGAGGGCTTCCATTTCGCCTTCGCTCATGGTTTCATAAGTGCCATCGTCGTTGAAGACTATGGTTTGCTTGTTGGTGCACTCGTAGGACTTGTGGCCTCGGCCTCCGCAAGTGAAACACTTGAAGGAACTCGTCTTGACGGTCTCATCAGTTGGGGTTGATGATGATGAAGCTCTCGGCTTGAAGTTGCTCGTATGATGATGTCTTGTAGTTGACGAAGCTTTCTTGGAAGTCGACTTGTCGATGTTGGAAGTAGAAGGTCTTGTAGTCGGTGTGGCAGTCGTTGAAGCTTGGTTATTGGAGAAGCCGTAGGACTTGGATGAGAACTTGGCATACTTGAAATCTTCTTGCACTTGGCGTTCCACTTTGGTAGCTTGGTGCACTAGCTCAATCAGATTTGAGTATGGTTGGAAGTCGGCGATCTTCTTGATAGGGTGATTGTGTCCGTTCAAGAAACGTGCCATTGTTTGCTCATCATCTTCCGTGACATTGGCTCTTATCATTGCAATCTCCATCTCCTTGTAGTATTCTTCAACGCTCTTTGTTCCTTGCTTGAGTTGTTGGAGTTTCTTGAAGAGGTCGCGGTTGTAGTAGGTAGGTACGAAGCGTGCTCTCATGACATCCTTCATTTGCGCCCAAGTAGTGATGGGTGGTTCACGTCTTGCCTCTCGGCGCTCTATGATTTGTTCCCACCAAATGAGGACATAATCTTGGAACTCAAGGGATGCCATCACGATCTTCTTCTCTTCTTCAAAATCTTGCAAACGGAAGATCTTGTCAACCTTCAATGCCCATGAAAGGTACTCTTCGGGATCGTTGCTTCCGTTGAACTTGGGCATGGTGAACTTGAGCTTGCCGTAGCGTTGCTCTTCATTGTGTTGGGGTTGGGGATGATGACGCCCTTGTTGTAGATGATTGTTCAACTCGTGGTGCTCTTGGCGCGGTGGGTTGTTATCCTCATGTTACTCTTGTCGTGGAGGATTTCCATTGTCTTCATGCTCTCAATGAACTTGATGGTGTTGGCGAGCTTGTGGAGGATCTGTGCAAGCTCGAAGAGGAACTTGACGATGCACGCGAGCGTGAAATATTTGTTCTTGAATTTCTTCGCGATGTGCTTCCTCTTGTTCACGGGATTGTCGGCTTCGTTCGGCAACGGCTCGACTTGACTCGTGTAGAGCTTGTTGCGCCGCAAGTGCTTGAGCATCACGGAGTTGTTGTTCTTGACGTTGTGCCTCGGCATTTTGGGCATTTTGGTGTAGACGCGCTCGCTCTTCCTCTTCATGTTGGCATTGTCGTTGCCGTTCTCGTGCTAGCGCAAAGGCCTCTTGAGTTTGATGTTGTCGGCGCTCTTGAGAGTCGGTGTCTCGTAGGGGATTGAGGCTTGCTTGACGGTCGGTGTGCGTGGCTCGACGAAGAGAGTTCGATGTTGGTGTACTTGAGCCGAAGAGGGTGAAGTCGGAGTGGCAGCTTGAACGGCTCCTTCTTGAAGTGGAAGAAGAGCAGTTGAGCAACAAAGCACGAATTTCGTCCATCCTTGCTTCATTCTCTTGCTTGTGATCGTCAAGCTTGTGGTTGAAGTAGTCCCTTGTACGTTCCTTGGAAAGTCACAAGTCGGCGGCAAGGTTGTCGATGCGTTCACTCATAGCTTGTTGCTCTTGATGCAAAGCACGTTGTGCACCAAAGAGGTGACTCTTGGTGATGAAGGAGTTCATGTCGTTGTCTTGCTCCATGAAGAGTGGGTTGGTAGAAGTACTTGGTCTATCCATCATTCCAAGACAAATGTGAGTGGTAGAAAGAGAAGAACGAGTACCAAATGTACCTTGACCGAAGTTGAAAGTGGATCGAGGATCACTCCAATGTAGGACAAGGAAATAGCACAATTGGTACGAGTTCTTGTCGGTTTCTCACACCTACACAAGTAAAGCTTTTGGTGGAGCTTGGTTAGGATGGTGGCACAAAATTTGATGCAATTGTAAGTGAGCTTCAATAATGTTGGAAAATATTCGCAAGATGCAATGTAACAAGTAGACCAAGCATATAAGGTACACGGAAACACACACGCAAAAACATAAGTGGGGTTGTGCAACCAAGGTTGAGCCAAAATGTGGAATCCACAAAAATGCTCGTGTTGCACATCACTAGACAGACGCTAGCACGATTGCACAATAGGCGGATACAAGAACTTGTGCACAACCTTCTTAGCAAAAATGCAACGACTTCTATCCCAAATATGTTCTATGCAAGGTGTTGCTATGATATGATCCAAGATGATCGAGTATGACAATCTTAATGTTGTAAGATGCTATGGTTCTTGCTTAAAATCTCTTTGCTTAAAAGCTTGTTTGGCTCTTTGATGTTTGAGCTCTTTTCTCATGCAATGCTTGACGAACCAAGATAGCAAATGAGTATGCGATGACAACTTTGTGACACAAGAGATGATACCAAGATATGCAACAATGATGTATGTATGGTATGGTAAGTATGATCACTAATGTGCACAAGTCTCGTTGCCGGCAATACTCAATGGCTAGTCGCGATGGGTAAGCAACGCAAAGGATTAAGGCTATGATGGCTATCAATGTAATGGCAAGAATGATATGTCCAATACCAAGATGAGGTTACCGGTGTTGCTTCCGGTATGGTGTCAAAATGGTGGCACGAATTCCAAGTCGTAGTCGAGGTGGTCGTTGTTGATGACGCGTTTGTGGCGAAGATGAGCGGCGGTGAAGTCGATGTCGAACCGTACCTAGATAGCCGAAATACAAAAGGATACGGTACTGCAACTCAAATTCTCAAACCTCGAAGTAGAAATTGTGTCGGAGAGCGAAACAGTCTAAAAATGGTTGGGTTATGCGGAAGTGGTGGGGGTATGCGGATGTATATATTGTATATGGTGAACATCGCAATAAAATTTGGTGGAAATTGGGCGGAAAAACGGGTCGGTGGATGGAGATGTTGCTGCCAGGGGCCGGATGTCCGGGTGGAAGGCCGGATGTCCGGGTGGGGCCGGATGTCCGGGCTCTGGATCCGGGGATGAATGGGATGAACACCGCGTGGGGAGGTTAAATTCGGGAAAAATTCGGAGGAATTTGTGGATGGAAATTGGGGGAAAAGGATTGGAAGCTAGATCCACTCAAAACAAAGCAAATCCATGGATCCAAACCAACAAAATCTCAACACACCAACAAATCACAAAAAAACATTTGGGGCTATTTTTGGTGGGGAATTTTCGAATTAGGACGAAAAACAACAAAACAAGGCTAGAAACACAACGGGGAGGCTCCGACATCGTGATCAACGTGGCTCTGATACCAGGATGATGTAGGGTAGAACCCTAATCACCCGATCTTTCACAAAAGGAGCGGATCCCGCGAAGAAAATGAGGAACACAAAGAGGGAAACGAGGGAAAACAGGGAAGACACAAGGGGAAACACAAGAGGAACACTCAAACTAACAAGAACAAGTCACACATGTGCTAGATCCTCGGATACATAGAATGATACACAAATCCACGAACAACTAAGGACAATACAAGGGTAGTCGGTCTTCTCCGTGAGGAGGTCTTGAAGTTCTTCTCCGCAAGGAGGTCTTGAATCGAAAGGGATCTTCTCCGAAGAGGCCGCGGTCTCTCACGAGGAGTAGATCCGATGTGGATGAGCGAAGCTCTATCTCTAAGTATGAGCTAAACCAACACTAACCCTAGAAAGTTGTACGGGATAGAATATATATAGTCTAGGGGGAGAAGGGGATACACGGGCATCAACCCTTTACTGTGCGAAGACAAGGAGGCCGGACGTCCGGGTGTCAGGCCGGATGTCCGGGCGTTCGCGGAGGGCCGGATGTCCGGTCTGTGGGGGACGGATGTCCGGGCCGGTGAAGCTGGCCATGTTGCTCTCGGATTCAGGGGGGTTTGGATTTCCGGGCAGGGGCCGGATATCCGGGGCCTTGGGAAGGGCCGGATGTCCGGGCTTGCGGGCCGGTTGGCCGGGACCTGTAGGCACTTAGAGGCTGAGCAGCTGAAGAGGAAGGCGCTCCAGGGGCCGGATGTCCGGGGCCTTGGCCGGATGTCTGGGGCCTAGGAGATGCTCTTGGCTCCTTCCGTTGGTTCTCCTCATCCGTGGACTTGGGGACTTGTCCGTCTTCATGCGCATCTTCGAGAGGACCCTCTGGGTACCTAATCATGCACAACATCTCGGACTTAGGTAGTAGCCATGTCTCATGCATAGAAAGTGGAAGTTCGGAGAGGAGTGAGTTCACCTTATCTTCGATAGCCTTGGCTCGGGCTCGTGTCATTGGTCCAAGTGGTGTCGTTGGAGGTGTAGGTGCGTCCATGGGGATGATCTTGGGATGCTCTGCATTAGAGGGTGTGCGGTGCCTCTATATCGGGCTGTATCGCAGCGCACCTCCAATGGAGTGCATCTGCGGTTATCAGCCCGAGTGTGACTAGGTTTGTCACGCCCGAATAGGTTTCCGTCATCCTGAGTTGGGAAGCATCCTCACGATCCGTAGATTGATCTGATGTGTTCTGCTCTGCTATCCAGCTCCTGCTGAAGGTCGTATGTAAGGTCCCGAGCTGTTTTGTCCCTCTTTTTGCGAGGTAGTGGGGCAGGCTGTTGTTTGGCCTGAGTTGCCGCTTTATCCCGATCGCGGGATGGTCAGTCCGTCGCACTATCTCAATCGCGTGGTGGTCGGTCCACATTGCTTGAGGGAGATATGGGATTTAGTGCCTCCTCATCGAACTGAGGTAGCAGTCTACGCTTTGGGTAGCTCTTGTCTAGGCGCTTGAGGCCGTATTCTTCGGCTGCCAGGACATCAGTCCACCTATCAATGAGCAGGTCTTGATCGGCTTGAAGCTGCTGCTGCTTCTTCTTCAGGCTTCTCGCGGTGGCTATTAGCTGGCGCTTGAAGCACTCTTTCTCGAGGGGAGCCTCAGGCACGATGAAGTCCTCATTGTCGAGGCTCTCATCATCCGCGGAGACTGGACGATAACTATTATTGTCTGGGTCATTGGGCATGGTCTGATTATCAGGGTTATCTTGCCCGTTGTCTTGTTCCTCCTGTTCGGATGCAGCCCTGACAGAGTCTTCGTTATTTTCGGCGTCGCTCGGAGTACTTTTCTCTCCGATGCCAGTATTTCTGTCATTTGAGCAACGAGGCTTAGAGCGGTGTTCAGGGCGCTGGCGCTTGGACTCTATCTCAGAAGGTTTATTCGCAACTGGATCTCCTTTGTCATCGTCGCTAGCTTTTTTAGGTGTGTCGACCACGTACACATCATACAAAGAGGCGGCTGTCCAACGTCCAGTAAATGGCGGGTTTTGGCCTTGCTCCTGGTCGGCATCGTCGTCCATACCGTCGATGTCTTTGGAGCCGTAATCGAGCACGTCGGTTAAATCATCGATAGTGGCTATGAAGTGGGTGGTGGGTGGGAAACAAAATTTCCCATCATCAGCCTCTGGCTCAAACCGAACCTAGTTCGGTTGTGAGTCCTTCTCCAAGGACAAGTTCTTTAAAGAGTTTAGCACATCACCCAAGGGTGAGTGTTGGAAGATGTCTGCGGCGCTAAATTCGAAAATCGATAACTGATCCAGCTTGGTGTCCGCACGCGTACCCGATTCAGAATTCATAGCCGGAGACGAGTACGGAGTTCCATTGACATAAATATCGCGAGGTGCCAAGTCCGTGTGCGGCTCCAACGCCAGGGACTCTGTGGCTTCGGATGGCACGATTTGCTCCGGTTCTAAGGTCGTTGCAGCAGCAGGGGCCATCCGCTGGATGTGGTCCGGTGACAGATTTAGGTCATGTTCATCGGAGTGAGGGGGAGCGATCACTGCGGTCTCAAATCCATTGAAGATCAAGTCTCCACGGATATCCGCGACGTAGTTCAATCTTCAGAACCTGACCTAGTGGCCAGGGGCGTAGCTATCGATCTGCTCCAGATGGCCAAATGAGTTGGCCCGTAGTACAAAGCCGCCCAACACGAAAATCTATCCGGGGAGGAAGGTTCCTCCTTGGACAGCGTCGCAGTAGACGATTGAAGGAGCCATCCAACCTTTCATGGACGGCATAGTGGAACTCTCAATGAAAACACCAATGTCGGTGTCAAAACCGGCGGATCTCGGGTAGGGGGTCCCAAACTATGCGTGTAGGATCGATGGTAACAGGAGTCATGGGACATGTTTAACTAGGTTCGGGCCCTCTCTATGGAGGTAATACCCTACATCCTGCTTGATTGATATTAATGAATATGGGTGTTACAAGAGTTGATCTACCACGAGACCGTAATGGCTAAGCACTAGGAGTCTAACCTGTTTGACTATGGTAATGAATGTGTCCTTTCCGGACTATCCCCTCTGATTTATATAGACACCGAGGGGATCTAGGGTTTACATAGAGTCGGTTACATAAGAAGGAATCTTCATATTCGGTCACCAAGCTTGCCTTCCACGCCAAGGAGCTCCCAATCCGGACTCAGATATAGTCTTAGGCCTTCATGTCTTCACAGCCCATCAGTCCGGCCCATGGATAACAGGCCGGACGCCCGAGGGCCCCTTAGTCTAGGACTCCCTCAATGGAACTTGCTTACAAGCTTCTTTGCTCTTTCTCTTTTCCTTTGCTTAAAATCTTATTCTTTTTTTGTATGGCCGCTTTTGCACAATGCCCAAACCAAGATAGCAATTGTGAATATGCGTGAACAAACTTGAGGCACAAGGGATGATATGATACCAATATGATATGGTATGTCTGCAATGGAAGGTGTAGATCACTAATGTGCACAAGTAATGTTGCTGGCAATACTCAAATGGCTAGTCTTGATAGGCAAGAAACACAAAATAGGCTAGGGTTATCAATGCAATGGCAAGGAAATATACAATGGAGGGATACCATGATACCAAGATGATATGGAGGTGTCGTCCTTGGCGATGATGAGTGGCGGTGTTCTTGATGTAGATACCAAGATGATGGAGACTCGTCCCTAAGTAGCCGAAACACCTTAGGAAACGGAAAAATCGCAAACTCAAAATCTCAAATGTCAAATGGTGGCAGCGGGAATGCGGTGGTGGTTGCGGAAGCTCAATGCGATTGCGGAAATGCAATGATGGGTTTTGCGAGTAGGCAATGCGGAAATGGAGGGTAAGGTGGTGTACTATACATGATGTCGAAGTTGAGGTTGCCGTCCCTAAGTAGTTGAAACACCTTAGGAGACACAACACATAACTCAAACAAGGTCAAACAAAATTTGGCTATGTAGGGTGGTGGAAGTGTATGGTGGGTAAGCATATGCGGTAGTGGTGGTGGTAGTTGATGAAGAAGCAACGGTCCCTAAGTAGCCTAAACACCTTAGGAGACTCGAATCACAACTCAAACAACCACTAATGCGAAGGGGAACAAAATTGGTTAGGTTCCGGAAGTCGGTGGTGGTGTAGCGGATGATGTGGTGGAAGCCCTAGACAAAGATGCCAAAGTTCACAAATTTTGATGGAGTGAAAAGATGTTGGTGGTATTTTTTGGGAAGGGGGATGTCAAGAGCTTCAAAACGAGCTAAAGAACGTCAAAATCAGAGTTCGGATGAATTAGTTATGGCCGAAACAAAATTTCAGCGAAGTCAGTTTTTACCGGTAGTGGACGTCCGGAAATGGACGGATGTCCGGTCGCCGGACGTCCGATCGGGTCGGAAATCCGCTAAATTCAGCTCGGGTTAGGGGTTCCTGTTGTCCAGTAAGGTCGGACGTCCTGTGCTTCCTGGGTCTCTGATGCGGAGCATCCCAAGGTCATCCCCATGGACCTACAATCATCTCACCAACTGCCTAGCGGACCCATGACACGAGCACGTGCAAGAGCTCTCGAAACCGAGGTGACATCTCTCCTCTCAAAATTTCACTTTGATGCACATGAGACATGGCTACTACCTCAAACAGAAACATTATGCATACTCAGATATCAAGGAGTTAGCCATGAAGAAGCTAAGGAGCAAGGAGAATCAGAAGAGGAAGAAGGACGTGAAGAAGAAGAGAGGCGGAAGAAGCTACAGGCTCCAGAAGACCGAACAAGGCCGGACGTCCGATGATCAATAGGCTCTGGACGACCTTCTCCGACCGACACACCTACACCCGAGCCAAAACTACAGAAATCTGAATCCCTATGGACAACTGACGCCCGAACAACCGACCCCGACCGGATGTCCGACCGAAGCACACCCGAGCCGATTGTACGGATGTTCGACGAGCACCGGACGTACGGACCCTCATGATCCTCCGGACGACCGGTGACTCCCGGACGTACAACGCCTGTGTGCTGTTATGTGTTGGGCTGCAGCCCATGTACCCCCACTTCGTCCCCTTTTGCACTAAGACTATAAATAGTTCTCCTATTTCTTCTGGCTAGGGTTAGCATTGGTCTAGCTCATATTAGAGATAAAGCATTGATCATCCACATCGAATCTACTCCACGAGAGAGACCGCGGCCCTCTTCGGAGAAGATCCCTTTCGATTCAAGACCTCCTTGCAGAGAAGACCTCAAGACCTCCTCCTCACGGAGAAGACCGGCTACCTTTGTATCATCCTTAGTTGTCCGTGGATCGTGTGATCTGTTATGTACCCGAGGATCTAGCATATGTGTGACTATTTCTTGTTGGTTTAGTGTTTCTCTCGTGTTTCCCCTTGTGTTTCCCCTCGTGTTTCCCTCGTGTTCTTTGTGTTCATCGCGGGATCCGCTCCTTTCGTGAAAGATCGGCCCCTAGGGTTCCTACCTTACATCATCTTGGTATCTAGAGACACGTTCATCACGATTTCGGAGCCTCCCCATTGTGTTTCTAGCCTAGTTTTTGTTGATTTTGTCCCAAATTCGAAAATTCCCCACAAAAATAGCCACAATTTTTTTTTGTGATTTGTTGGTGTGTTGAAATTTTTTTGGATTTGATCCGTGCATTTGCTTTGTCTTGTGTGGATCTAGCTTTCCCCCCTTTCCCCACCTTTTGCATCCACGAAACTAGCCGGATTTAACCTTTTTCACCTCAGCCACCTCGCCCATGAGCTGTTCATCCCGTGCCAGAAAAGTGCCCAGGCGCCGGACGTCCGACTGCCTCCGGACGTCCGACGACCGGACGACCGGCCCATCCCGGACGTCCGAAGATACCCGACGAAACTGAATTTTCTTCAGTTTTGTCATACCACCACCGCCCCACTTCCACATACGCACTCCTACCACCTATACATCATCACCTTCCGCATACCACCACCATTGTTTACCCGTTTCGCACTCCGACACATGTTACCACTTCGAGATTTGAGAATTTGAGTTGCGGTTCCATGTCCTATTGTGTTTCGGCTATTTAGGTACGGTTCGACATGAACATCACCGCCGCTCATCTTCGCCGCGGACGCGTCATCAACAACGACCACCTCGACTACATCTTGGTATTCGTGCCACCATATTGACACCATACCATACGCAAGAAGCGATGACCTCACCTTGGTATTGGGCATATCATTCTTGCCATTACATTGATAGCCATCATAGCCTTACTCCTTTGCGTCGCTTCCCATCGAGACTAGCTTTTGAGTATTGCCGGCAACGAGACTTGTGCACTTTAGTGATCATACTTCCCATAGCATACATACATCATTGGTGCATATCTTGGTATCATCTTTTGTGTCACAAGGTTGTCATCGCATACACAATTGCTATCTTGGTTAATGAAGCATTGCATGAGAAAAGAGCTCAAACAACAACGAGCCAAACAAGCTTTTAAGCAAAAGGGAATGATAAGAAAAGAGCTTTCAAGCAAGAACCATAGCATCATACAAAATTAAGATTGTCATACTAGATCGGCTTGGATCATATCACAGAAACACCTTGCATAGAGCATACTTGGGATAGAAGTCGTTGCATTTTTGCTAAGTAGGTTGTGCACAAGTCTTTGTATCTGCTTATTGTGCAATCGTGCTAGCATCTCTCTAGTGTTGTGCAACAAGAGCATTTTTGTGGATTCCACAGTTTGGCTCATCCTTGGTTGCACGACCACACTTATCATTTTGCGTGTGTGTTTCCGTGTACCGTATATTGCTTAGTCTACTTGTTGCATTGCAAACTTGCGAATCTTTTCCAACGTTATTGAAGCTCACTTACAATTGCATCAAATTTTGTGCCACCATCCAAACCAAGCTCCACCATCAGCTTTTACTTGTGTAGGTGTGAGAAACCGACAAGAATTGGTACCAACTGTGCTATTTCCTTGTCCACATTGGAGTGATAATTGATCCACCTTCAACTTCAGTCAAGGTACATTTGGTACTCATTCTTCTCTTTCTACCACTCACATTTTTCTCTTGGAATGATGGATAGGCCAAGTACTTCTACCAACCCACTCTTCATGAGCACGACGACGACATGAACTCCTACGTCACCAAGAGCCACCTCTTTGGTGCACAACGTGCTTTCCATCATCAACAAAAAGCAATGTGTGAACGCATCGACAACCTTGCCGCCGACTTGAGACTCCCCGAGCAACGAACAAGGTACTACTTCGACCACAAGCTCGATGATCACAAGCAAGAGAACGACGCAAGAATGGACAAGATTCATGCTTTGTTGCTCAACCGCTCTTCTTCCACTTCGTCCTCATCAAGACGGAGCCGCTCAAGTCAACACTCCGACTTCACCCTCTCCGGCTCAAGTACACCGACATCAAACACTCTTCGACGTGCCATGTGCAACGATCGTCAAGCAAGCCTCGATCCTCTACGCGACACCGACTCTCAAGAGCACCGACAACGTCAAACCCAAGCGGTGTTTGCGCTAGCATGAGAACGGCAACGACAACGCCAACGTGAAGAGGAAGAGCGAGCGCGTCTACACCATGATGCATAAGATGCTGAGGCACAACGCCAAGAACAACAACTCCGTGAAGCTCAAGCACTTGAGGCGCAACGTCCCCTCCGAGATTCAAGTCGGGCCATAGCCCACCGAGGCCGAAGATCATGAACATGAAGAAGCACTTCGCGAAGAAGCTCATGAACGAATATTTCAAGCTCGCGGGCAACGTCAAGCTCGACAAGTTCCTCCACAAGCTCACCAAGGACATCAAGTTCACCAAGAGCATGAAGACAATGGGAATCCTCCACGACAAGAGCAAAACGAGGTTGACAACCCGCCTCACCAAGAGCACATCAAGTTTGACAATCATCAACAACATTGGCGTCATCATCCCCGACACCAACACAATGAAGAGCAACGCTAAAGTTCTCCATGCCCAAGTTCAATCGAAGCAACGATCCCGAAGACTACCTTTCATGGGCATTGAAGGTCGACAAAATCTTCCGCTTGCACAACTATGAAGAAGAGAAGAAGATAGCGATGGCATCTTGTGACGCCCCCGATTCAATCGTACACTAATCATACACGCAAACGTGTACGATATCAAGATCAGGGACTCACGGGAAGATATCACAACACAACTCTACAAATAAAATAAGTCATACAAGCATCATATTACAAGCCAGGGGCCTCGAAGGCTCGAATACAAGAGCTCGATCATAGACGAGTCAGCGGAAGCAACAATATCTGAGTACAGACATAAGTTAAATAAGTTTGCCTTAAGAAGGCTAGCACAAACTGGGATACAGATCGAAAGAGGCGCATGCCTCCTGCCTGGGATCCTCCTAGACTACCCCTGGACGTCGTCAACGGCCTGCACGTGGTAGTAGGCACCTCCAAAGTAGTAGTAGTCATCATCGACGGTGGCGTCTGGCTCCTGGGCTCCATCGTCTGGTCGCAGCAATTGAGTATAGAAAGGGGGAAAAGGGGGAGCAAAGAAACGGTGAGTACTCATCCAAAGTACTCGCAAGCAAGGAGCTACACTACATATGTATGCATTGGTATCAAATGGAAAAGGCTATCATATGTGGACTGAACAGCAGAATGCCGGAATAAGAGGGGGATAGCTAGTCCTATCGAAGACTACCCTTCTGGTAACCTCCATCTTGCAGCAGAGGAAGAGAGTAGATGGTGAGTTCACCAAGTAACATCGTGTAGCATAATCCTACCCGGCGATCCTCCCCTCGTCGCCCTGTTAGAGAGCGATCACCGGGTTGTATCTGGCACTTGGAAGGGTGTGTTATATTAAGTATCTTGTTCTAGTTGTCATAAGGTCAAGGTACAACTCCAAGTCGTCCTGTTACCGAAGATCACGGCTATTCGAATAGATTAACTTCCCTGCAGGGGTGCACCACATTTCCCAACACGCTCGATCCCCTTTGTCCGGACACACTTTCCTGGGTCATGCCCGGCCTAGGAAGACCAACACGTCGCAGCCCTACCTAGGCACAACAAAGAGGTCAGCATGTCGGTCTAAATCCTATGGCGCAGGGGTCTGGGCCCATCGCCCATTGCACACCTGCACGTTGCAAGGGTGGCCGGAGAGCAGACCTAGCAACCTCCATTACAAAGGAAGTTGCGTTACGCGGTCCAACCCGGCGCGCGCCGCTCAGTCGCTGACGTCACGAAGGCTTCAGCTGATACCATGACGTCGAGTGCCCATAATTGTCCCCACGTAGATGGTTAGTGCGTATAGGCCAGTGGCCAGACTCAGATCAAATACCAAGATCTCGTTAAACGTGTTTATCTTGAAATAACCGCGAACACCGACCAGGGCCAGGCCCACCTCTCTCCTAGGTGGTCTCAACCTGCCCTGTCGCTTCGCCACAAAGATCCACACAGAGGGTCGTTGGGACAAGGTCCTTTCAGCCCCCAATCCGTGAATCACTCGCGGGTGCTCCACGAGCCGACCCGACTTTAGTCACCACATGAATCATGTATAAAGTATATAGTATATACCTGTGATCACCTCCCGAGTGATCATGGCCCGATAGTATAGCATGGCAGGCGGACAAGAATGTAGGGCCACTGATGATAAACTAGCATCCTATACTAAGCATTAGGATTGCAGGTAAAGGTAACAACAGTAGTAGCAAGGACAGGCTATGCATCAGGATAGGATTAACGGAAAGCAGTAACATGCTACACTACTCTAATGCAAGCAGTATAGAGAAGAGTAGGCGATATCTGGTGATCAAGGGGGGGCTTGCCTGATTGCTCTGGCAAGAAGGAGGGGTCATCAACACCGTAGTCGTACTGGCTAGCAGCGGCGTTGGTCTCTGTGTCTAGCGAGAGAAGAGGGGGAAGAAACAATAAATATTAAGCAAACAGATGCATAGCGATGCATGACATGACAAGTATCGGTGCTAGGGGTGCCCTAACGCGGTACGAGGTGGTACCGGTGTAGCGACCAGACCTCAAACAGTCTAATCTCTGTGCTCCGGTGTCATCCCTGGATCAGTAATGCTGACACCACACAGTACTCGGAGGATTTATAACAGAGTAGCAATCACACACTTATTACATCGAGTGTCTCCATAGAGAACTTATTACAGTAAATATGGCTTAAGGCCATCTAATAGCGATAACAGCGGAAGGCTTGGAAGATAAGTGAGTCCATCAACTCCAACGGCATCACTGAGTATGGAACCACGACCTAAAAACCCCTTAATCGTCGTCTGAAAAGTCTGCAACATTAACGTTGCAGCCCGAAACGGGTCAGCACATGGAATATGCTGGCAAGGTAACACATAGAGAATAATGGAATGAAACAGCTATACTATATGCATATTTGGCTGGTGGAAAGCTCTATGGTTACAGTTTTGCGTAAAGCCAATTTTTCCCTACTTCAAAGGAATAAATTTAATTACTATTATAGTGGTTGTTAAACATTGAGAATGGTTGACAGCATTCTCAATCCCAATTAAGCATCATCATTAACAAAAACCCAATAGAATTAATTTAGAGTAACATGTTGAGATTCACATGATAATCCAGGTACTAGATACTCAAAATGTCCATAACCGGGGACACGGCTAACCATGATTAGTTTATTACACTCTGCAGAGGTTTGCGCACTTTTCCCCACAAGACTCGATCGCCTCCGTTTGGTTTCTCGCACTACATGGTGTTTGAGAAGACGGATGATCGAGACACAGTCTTTCAGAAGCGCTAGCACCTTACGATCGGGTACCGTACCACCTACATCCCCTACATCTGCTAGTCTACAACTGTAAGAGTTTGCACGACTTAGTCAACTATGCTAGAGCCCATAATAGCTTGTGGCTGCACACGGAAGTTTCTAGTATGAATAGTCTCATGATCCCTTTGAGTCTGGGTGGCGGTCCAAAAGAAAACAGGCAAGTCCTGGAATACCCAGGTGCCTCAATCCACCCAGATGTGTGTTCAAGTTGCCACCTTAGATAAACCATTAATTAACAAACTCACATCTGTCATGGATATCACTCACCCAATCCACGTCTACTAGCATAGCATGGCATAATGGCAAACGTAGAAGTAACTCCCAAAGGTTTGATAATAAACAGGTAATAGGTACTACCTCATCTACTTCCCATACCACAGTTTAATTAGCTCCTAATCATGCAATGTGTGAGGATTGATCTAATGCAATAGAACTGGGTAGTAGAAAAGGTATGATCAAAGTGTTACTTGCCTTGCTGATGATCCGGGAAACCTAGCGATTCGAAATAACAAGCGGCGCACTCCGGGTACTGTACCGCAAACAAACAAACAAGCATACAATAAGTACTCATCTAATGCACAGGTAAAAGTCAAATAAGAGATCTAACTAGAAGGTTCAACTTAAGAACTCCGGTTTGGAAAAAGAAATCAAATCGAACGAAGCAACGAAAGTCAAACAACGAAAGAAAACAACTTCATTCTACTAATCTGAATCTAGGGAATTTTTTACAGTAGCAAAAACTTGTTTAAGTTGGTTAAACGAATAGAGGGTTTCGAGACGAAACTCTAGGCGATTGAATCACCTGATTCCGTTAAACGACCGAAAAGTTATACTAAAAAGAAAATCAGATTAGGAATCGCGATCAGAAAAATCGCGGATTAAATCCGAGAAAAAGAAAAATGACGAACGTTCGCTAGAATGAACGAACGGACGAACGCTCGCTATTTAAATAAACCGGAAAAACCGATCTATTTAAAAACAAACCAAATCTAAAAAACCGACGAAAAACCGACAGAAAAACCGAACGGTTTTTCGAAAAAAAACGGTGCGGAAAACGTGGCGGCGAACCTCGGGCGGCGGGGCGGCGGCGGCGGCGGGCTGGGGCTGGGGGCTGGGGCTGGGGGCTGGGGCGGCTTAGGGTTTCGGCTGGGCCTCTCCCCGGCTTATATAGCCTAGCGGGCCAGGAGTCCTAATCGGACACGGCCCTAGGTCGGTTCGTTTTTTTTAAATAATTACGCGCACAAGAAAACTAAAAAGAAATACTAAACTGACTCCAAAAATCCCGAAATAATTTTTCCCGGGCTTCTAAAATCAAGCCGCACAAGGTGAACATTTATTTGGGGCCTAAATGCAATTTTGAAAAATGCAATTTTGAAAAATGCACATTTTTCCTAAATTCAAATAAAATAATGAAAAACTCTGAAATAAAATCTTATTTGATTTTATTATTAATTCCTCAATATTTCTTTATTTTGGGAAAGTCATTTTATTCCCTCTCTCATATCTTTGTAATAGAAATAATTGATGATAAAATAAATAAAATCAAATGATCCTATTCTCAAAATTTGAGAAAACTCAAAAATGAAAATAATGAATTCCCCAACTCTCTCCGTGGGTCCTTGAGTTGCGTAGAAATTCTAGGATCAAAACCAAACGCAAATAAAATATGATATGCAATGATGATCTAATGTATAACATTCCAAATTGAAAATTTGGGATGTTACAAACCTACCCCCCTTAAGAGGAATCTCGCCATCGAGATTCGGGTTGGCTAGAAAATAGGTGAGGGTGGTCATTGAGCAAATCTTCCTCTCGCTCCCAGGTGGCTTCATCCTCTGTGTGGTGGCTCCACTGAACTTTGCAAAACATGATAACCTTGTTGCGGGTGACTCGGCTGGCAACCTCGAGAATGTTAATTGGTTTCTCCTCGTAGGTCAAATCATTATCCAACTAAATTGTTTCCAATGGCACTGTATCTCTTAAGGGTATGTCAGCCATCTCCGCGTGACACTTCTTCAACTGGGAAACGTGGAACACATCATGAACTCCTGACAATCCTTCAGGCAATTCCAACTTGTAGGCCACTTCTCCCATACGCTCCAAAACTCGATATGGCCCTACAAATCGTGGCGCTAACTTTCCCTTAACTCCAAAACGCTTTGTTCCCCGAAGTGGAGATACTCGAAGATAAGCTCTATCTCCAACTTCGTAAACTGTCTCCTTCTATTTAGAATCTGCATAACTCTTCTGTCTGGACTGGGCTATCTTGAGCCTGTCGCGAATCAACTTTACCTTCTGTTCATACTCTTTAATCAAGTCAGGTCCAAACAACTGGCAGTCTCCAACTTCATCCCACGACAATGGTGTCCTGCACCTCCTTCCGTACAAAGCTTCGAAAGGGGCCATCTTTAAACTGGTTTGATAATTGTTGTTGTAAGAGAACTCTGCATATGGAAAATTGTCGTCCCAACTAGATCCATAATCTAGTGCACAAGCTCTCAGCATATCCTGCAAAATCTGATTGACTCTCTCGGTCTGTCCATCTGTCTGGGGATGAAAAGTTGTACTGAATTCTAGCCTAGTACCCAAAGTTTCATGCAACTGCTTCCAGAACTTTGAGGTAAACTGGGTTCCTCTATCTGATACGATACTCCTCGGAACTCCATGCAAACATACGATCCTGGTCATGTATATCTTTGCCAACTTAGTACTGGTGTAAGTGGTCTTTACCGGAATGAAATGAGCTACTTTCGTCAACTGATCGACTATAACCCAAATCGAGTCATAGCCTGAACGAGTTCTGGGTAATCCTGTGATAAAATCCATACCTAACTTATCCCACTTCCATTCGGGTATCGGCAATGGTTGTAACAATCTTGCTGGCTTCTGATGCTCTGCCTTTACTCTCTGACACACATCACAAACTGCTACATACTCCACAATATCCTTCTTCATTCCGGTCCACCAGAAAATGTCTTTGAAATCCAAATGCACCTTGGTATTTCCTGGGTGAATCGAATATGGTGAATCGTGTGCCTCTTGCAGAACCAATTTCCTAATCTCCGAGTCATTGGGCACATAGACACGGTCTTCAAACCATAGGGTGTCGTGTTCATCCTCATGAAATCCTTTAGCCTTTCCTGTGCTATGTTTCTCCCTAATAGAAGCAATCTCCTGGTCAGTCTTCTGAGCTTCTCTGATTCTATCCATCAAAGTTGACTGAATCTCCAATGCTGCTACATCGCTTCTAGGAATTATTTCCAAACATAGTTCACGAAGATTTTCCGCTAACTCCCTTGGTATTTCTCCCGTCATTATTGTATTGACATGGCTCTTACGGCTTAATGCGTCGGCTACTACATTAGCCTTTTCGGGATGATAATGCAATCGCATATCATAATCTTTGATGAGCTCCAACCATCTCCTTTGTCTGAGGTTTAACTCCTTCTGCGTGAAAATGTATTTCAAACTCTTATGATCCGTGTACACCTCACAATGATTTCCAATGAGGAAATGTCTCCATGTTTTCAATGCATGCCCTACGGCTGCTAACTCCAAATCATGCATAGCATAATGTAACTCATGAGGTTTCAGTTGTCTTGAGGCATATGAAACAACTCTCCCTTCATGCATAAGCACTGCTCCAAGTCCTCGACGTGAAGCGTCTCAATACACCTCATAATCCTTGGTCTGGTCTGGCAAAATCAACACTGGTGAGGTAACCAAACGTTTCTTCAACTCCTGGAAACTAGCCTCACATTCCTCAGTCCATTTGAACTTGGTATCCTTCTTCAACAACTCAGTCATAGGCTCCGCAATCTTTGAGAAATTCTCAATAAATCTTCGGTAGTATCCTGCGAGTCCCAGAAAAATCCGTATCTCTCCCACCGTGGTCGGTGCTTCCCATTTGGTCACGGTATCAACTTTAGTGGCATCCACTTCTATTCCTTCTCCGGATATAATGTGTCCGAGGAATCCTACTTCCTTCAGCCAAAACTCACATTTGCTGAACTTGGCATACAACTGATGTTCTCTAAGCTTCTCAAGTACCAATCGCAAATGTTCCTTATGCTCTTCTTCATTCTTCGAGTAAACTAGGATATCATCAATGAACACTACGACGAACTTATCCAAGAACTCCATAAACACTTTGTTCATCATGTTCATAAAATAAGCAGGTGCGTTAGTCAGACCAAATGACATAACGGTATACTCGTACAGCCCATACCTGGTGGTAAAAGCTGTCTTAGGAATATCCTCTTCTCGAATCTTCAATTGGTGGTACCCTGATCGCAAATCGATCTTGGAAAATACCTTAGCTCCTTGCAATCGATCAAACAGATCATTGATCATTGGTAGTGGGTACTTGTTCTTGATCCTTACTTCATTCAATCCTCGATAATCAACAACCATCCTTAACGATCCATCCTTCTTCTCCACTAGAGGTACTGGCGATCCCAAGGCGAAGAACTTGTGCAAATATATCCTTTATCCAGTAACTCCTTAATCTCCTTCTTAATTTCCACCAAATCCTTTGCTGGCATCCTATATGGTCTCTTTGAGATTGGCCTGGTGCCTGGCAATAGCTCAATCAAAAACTCAATATCTCTATCCGGTGGCATGCCTGGCAACTCTTTTGGAAATACTTCAGGGAAATCCCTTACAACTGGTACTTCCTCCTGCACAACTCCTGTTAAGCAATTTACTTGAGCCCTCTTTGGCACATGTCAGGATACATACTTGATCCTTCTCCCTTCTAGGGTGGTAAGCAAAATTAACTTACTAGCACATTCAATATTCCCTTCATACTTCGATAACCAATCCATGCCTAATATCACATCCAATCCTTGGGATTCCAATACTATTAGGTCTGAGGGAAAAACATAGTTACCAATCCTTAATGGTAACCGATCACACCATCGACTAGCCATATACTCTGCTCCAGGCGAGGTTACTAACATGGGTGACCTAAGGGCTTGGGTTGACAAGTTATACTTATCCACAAATCCCCTTGAGATGTATGAATGCGATGCGCCAGTATCAAAAAGAACGAGTGCAGTAAATGACTTAAACAAAAACTTACCTATTACTGCATCAGGCAGAGCTTCAACCTCCTCCACGTTAACGTGGTTCACCTGTTCCCCGTTGAAAGGGTTTGGCTTCTTCCCAGAGCTTCCATTGCCATTTCCATTTTGTAATTCAGAACATTCATTGGCATAATGTCCGGTTCTCGAACACTTAAAGCAAGTGACTTGGCTCAGGTCCTTCTTGGCTGGGGTTGATGGGTTGATGCTATTCTGGCTGTTGCGTCCTCCATTCCCATTACCATTTCTGGTGCCATTGTGATTGTGCGAGCTACCTCCTCCATGGGTATGCTGAAAATGTCCTCCCGGTCTAGGGGTAAAACGTGGCTTCTGCTGAGCTCCTGAATTGTACTTCCCTTGTCCATACTTCCTCTTGCGGTTCTCAATTTGCCGTTGCTTGCCTTCAATCATAAGAGCACGATCTACCAACTCCTGATAGTTGTTGAAGGTTGCTACCATCAACCGCATGCTCAACTCATCATTCAGTTCTTCCAGAAACTTCTCCTGCTTAGCTGCATCCGTAGCAACGTCATCTGGGGCATAATGTGCTAACTTACCAAAGTCCTCCACATACTGGCCAATTATCCGTCCTCCTTGGCGCAAGTTGCGAAACTCACGCTTCTTCATGGCCATAGCTCCTGCTGAAACATGGGCAGTACGAAAGGCCTGCTGAAACTGGTCCCATGTGACAGTGTCGACAGGGAAAGTGGCTATGAAATTCTCCCACCATGATGTTGTGGGTCCTTCAAGCTGATGTGCGGCAAACTTCACCTTCTCCGCATCTGTGCATCCTGTTGTGGTCAACTCTCTAGCTGTCTTGCGGAGCCAATCATCTGCTACTATCGGCTTGGTGCTACTGGAAAACACCGGTGGATTCAGCCTAAGAAAACAGGCTAAGTGATCAACAGGTGGTGGTGGTGGTGGGTTGTGGTTGTTGTTCCCCTGATTCTGATTCTGGACTAGCAACTGCATCAATGTGTTCTGCTGCTGGATCAACTGGGTGAGCTCCAGTGGGAAGGTAAATCCGGGGTCATGTCTCGGAGGCATCTGAGGGTTTAGAAAAGATGAGATGTAAGAATAGAGGGGGTCTAAAGAGAAAACACTACCCATATGCACATGAGGCAAAAGCAAACAATTCACTTCATTCAATCAAACAAGGGCATACAATCGATCTAACTATCGCAAAAGTGCTCGGACTACTATATTTACATGGTGGACTACTACTACTTATGAGGTGGTCTACTAGAAATATTCTTCGGTTGCAGACTCCATGATATCTGCTCCAGCTTCATCAACATAATCATCATCGCTATCATCTGGATCCAAATCGATGTCGTCGATGATGATGTAGTCTTCCGGGCGAATCTCCTTGGGTTCTTCATCTTCATCTACTGGTGTAGGGCCTCCCATAAATATCCCAATCTTCATTGTTAAGTCGGCATTCTTGTCCACCAATACTTCAATTTCCTCTTCATAATCTTCATGTGTAGCCTTGAGTTCTTCCTCCAGTTCCTTGATTCTTGTCTTAGCCTTCTTCAGATCTATCATGTCGGTGCACATCTGGTTCTCCTGTCGTCGAATGTGCTGATTTAACTCCTGGATAAAAGCTGCAATTGATCTATCCTTTCGGGTGCTGATCATCTCCCAATGCTCATCTCGGCGCCCACAAATCTGGTAGATAGTATTCTTGAGATCATTGCGGTAGACTTCTCCAATGCGTCCCATGGTGATGTGTGCTGCCATGCTCTTTCCTAAACTCCAAGTTGGTGCATCAAAAGAAAACTCTATGGGCTCAGTGACTAGCATGAACGTTCTTCCTGGAACTTGAACTTGAATCATCCAGCGCTCTTCTTCAGGTAAAGTGGCGTTGTAGGTTCCGGTGAAGCTTGGTACTTCTATGTTCAGGTATCTAGTGACTTCCTTCAGGTGACGTCCAAAGGGTGTATCTTCATCTGGTTGCGTGAACTTGTTCCTTGCATCCGCCATCCTAAAGAGTAGAAAATATGAGAGGTCAGAAGAGAAGAGAGTGAATAGTGATCTAGGTCTTTAGCTTAGTGGTCGTGTCCTACAGTCAGCGTGTGCTCTGATACCATCTCTGTAGCGACCAGACCTCAAACAGTCTGATCTCTATGCTCCGGTGTCATCCCTGGATCAGTAATGCTGACACCACACAGTACTCAGAGGATTTATAACAGAGTAGCAATCACACACTTATTACATCGAGTGTCTCCATAGAGAACTTATTACAGTAAATATGGCTTAAGGCCATCTAATAACGATAACAACAGAAGGCTTGGAAGATAAGTGAGTCCATCAACTCCAACGGCATCACTGAGTATGGAACCACGACCTAAAAACTCCTTAATCGTCGTCTGAAAAGTCTGCAACATTAACATTGCAGCCCGAAACGGGTCAGCACATGGAATATGCTGGCAAGGTAACACATAGAGAATAATGGAATGAAACAGCTATACTATATGCATATTTGGCTGGTGGAAACCTCTATCGTTACAGTTTTGTGTAAAGCCAATTTTTCCCTACTTCAAAGGAATAAATTTAATTACTATCATAGTGGTTGTTAAACATTGAGAATGGTTGACAGCATTCTCAATCCCAATTAAGCATCATCATTAACAAAAACCCAACAGAATTAATTTAGAGTAACATGTTGAGATTCACATGATAATCCAGGTACTAGATACTCAAAATGTCCATAACCGGGGACACAGCTAACCATGATTAGTTTATTACACTCTGCAGAGGTTTGCGCACTTTTCCCCACAAGACTCGATCGCCTCCGTTTGGTTTCTCGCACTACATGGTGTTTGAGAAGACGGATGACCGAGACATAGTCTTTCAAAAGCGCTAGCACCTTACGATCGGGTAGACCGTACCACCTACATCCCCTACATCTGCTAGTCTACCACTGTAAGAGTTCGCACGAATTAGTCAACTATGCTAGAGCCCATAATAGCTTCTGGCTGCACACGGAAGTTTTTAGTATGAATAGTCTCATGATCCCTTTGAGCCCGGGTGGCGGTCCAAAAGAAAACAGGCAAGTCCTGGAATACCGAGGTGCCTCAATCCACCCAGATGTGTGTTTAAGTTGTCACCTTAGATATACCATTAATTAACAAACTCACATCTATCATGGATATCACTCACCCAATCCACGTCTACTAGCATAGCATGGCATAATGGCAAACGTAGAAGTAACTCCCAAAGGTTTGATAATAAACAGGTAATAGGTACTACCTCAACTACTTCCCATCCCACAATTTAATTAGATCCTAATCATGCAATGTGTGAGGATTGATCTAATGCAATAAAACTGGGTAGTAGGAAAGGTATGATCAAAGTGTTACTTGCCTTGCTGATGATCCGGGAAACCTAGCGATTCGAAATAACAAGCGGCGCACTCCGGGTACTCTACCGCAAACAAACAAACAAGCATACAATAAGTACTCATCTAATGCACAGGTAAAAGTCAAATAAGAGATCTAACCAGAAGGTTCAACTTAAGAACTCCGGTTTGCAAAAATAAATCAAATCGAACGAAGCAACGAAAGTCAAACGGCGAAAGAAAACAACTTCGTTCTACTAATCTGAATCTACGGCATTTTTTACACTAGCAAAAACTTGTTTAAGTTGGTTAAACGGATAGAGGGTTTCGATACGAAACTCTAGGCGCTTGAATCGCCTGATTCCGTTAAACGAGCGAAAAGTTATACTAAAAAGAAAATCGGATCAAGAATCGCGATCAGAAAAATCGTGGATGAAATCCGAGAAAAAGAAAAACGACGAACGTTCGCTAGAACGAACGAATGGACGAACGCTCGCTATTTAAATAAACCGGAAAAACCGATCTATTTAAAAACAAACCAAATCTAAAAAACCGACGAAAAACCGACGGAAAAACCGAACGGTTTTTCGAAAAAAACCGGCGCGGAAAACGTGGCGGCGAACCTCGGGCGGCAGGGCAGCGGCGGCGACGGCGGGATGGGGTGGCTTAGGGTTTCGGCTGGGCCTCTCCCTGGCTTATATAGCCTAGCGGGCCGGGAGTCCTAGTCGGACACGACCCTAGGTCGGTTCGTTTTTTTTAAAATAATTACGCGCAGAAGAAAAATAAAAAGAAATACTAAACGGACTCCAAATATTCCGAAGTAAATTTTCCCGGGCTTCTAAAATCAAGCCGCACAAGGTGAACATTTATTTGGGGCCTAAATGCAATTTTGAAGAACGCACATTTTTCCTAAATTCAAATAAAATAATGAAAACTTCAAAATAAAATCTTATTTGAGTTTATTATTAAATCCTCAATATTTCTTTATTTTGGGAAAGTCATTTTATTCCCTCTCTCATATTTTTGTAATAGAAATAATTGATGATAAAATAAATAAAATCAAATGATCCTATTCTCAAAATTTGAGGAAACTCAAATATGAAAACAATGAATTCCCCAACTCTCTCCGTGGGTCTTTGAGTTGCGTAGAAATTCTAGGATCAAAACCAAACGCAAATAAAATATGATATGCAATGATGATCTAATGTATAACATTCCAAATTGAAAATTTGGGATGTTACAACCGGTGAAGGGGGAAAACATCCGTGAAAGTATTCCGGTGTTTCGTGTTTTCGGATAGATGAACCGGAGGGGGAAAGTTGCGTGTTCACTATGCTAAGGATGTGTACCGGACGAACGGGCTGCGTATCCGGATTCGTCTCGTCGTTCTGATCAACTTTCATGTACAAAGTTTTTTCATGTGACCTACGGTTTATTTTATATTAATTTTTAAAGATTTAATTCATTTTTTGAATTAACTGAATTAATTTAACTAGAAATTGTAATTATGACATCAGCGTGATGTTAGCATGATATCAGCAGTCAACCGGCTGTTGACTTAGTTAAACTGACGTGTGGGGTCCGTTAGTCATTGAATGTTAACTAATCAACCTAGTTAGTTTAACTAACAGATTAATTAGGTTTAATTAAACATGATTAATTAAGTTAATGAACTTTAGTTAATTAATTAATTAGTATTTTTATTTATTTATTTATTTATTTTCCTTTTTTTGTTCTCAGGGATGAGGCCCGACTGGTCATTGGCCCAGGACCTTAGCGGGCGCTGGACGCTAGCGGTTACGAGCTGCCCGACCAGGCGAGGGCCGAGCCGCCGCCGACGGGCGCCGGCGTCGGGCGACGACCGGGGCCGCGGTGAGGCTGGCCGGGAATGGCACCGGCGAGGCCGGATGAGTGGCGGACTGCAGCAGAGGACGGCGGGTCGCGTGAGGGGGCGGTGGAGGCGGTTGCAGCGCAGGGCGGCAGGGGAGCCGCTGGACGGTGCGGCGGCGAGCAATGGGAGCGAAGCGGTGTCGTACGGCAGCGGGCGTGACAATAGCAGCTGAGGCGGAGGCGGAGCGAGCGGCACCAACGCATGGTGGAGTTGGGCGACGGCCGCGGTGCACGCGCGGGTGCGGTCCAGGGACGGCCGACGCGCGGTGAGGCACGAGAAGGGCGCGGCAAGCGGCGGGTAGGGAGTGGCGGCAGCAGGGGATGCAGAGGAGAAGGAGGGAGGCTCACGAGGTAGCTATAGGGTACGGGGCAGCGGGTGTCGAGGAGGAGGACGTAGACGTCGTTGACGGAGACAGGAGGCAGTCCGATGAGGGAGGGTTCCGATGAGGCGGCGGCGACGTCCATGTGAAGGAGGTGGCGATACATAGAAGGGAACGGCTCGATCCGCGCGAGGCAGGGGTCCCGAGCTCCGATGCATCCGCTTAGTTGACCAAGAAGGTGGAGGCGGTGCTCCTGGCACAATCTGAGGTGGCGGGGAGGACGTCCGGCGCGAGGATGACGGGGTCGGCGACGGGGACGTGGCGTCGTTGCCCCGATCCAGAAAGGTGGGGGAGTGGAGGTGTCGGTGGGTGGGGTTTTCCCCCTGGTGGGGATAAGGAGAGAGTGGAGGGGCCAGCTGGGCCCAAATGGGTCAGCCAGCTGGGCCTTCTGGCCCGGTTGGCCAGGGGGGCCTTTTCTTTGTTTTTATTTTCTTTTGTTTAGTTTTTCTCTTTTGTATTTTCTTTTCTTTTATTTATTTACTTTTCTGTTTTAAATCATTTTAAATTATTTAGGCCTTTTATAAAAAAAGTGTTTACTACACCATAAATTCCCGGGCATTTATTTGCACACACCAAACATTTTTGTTTTAATTTTTGAAAACTTTTATTATTTAACTTTATTTTAAATTTGAATTTGAATCGGTTTTGAACTAGCGATAGGTTAGCAACAGTAACTGTGGCGATGTGGCATCATTATCGCGGGATTACTATAGCATGATATTCCGGGCGTTACACATCCCTTGAGTTCCAAGACTATGTCCTCATTTGGTGGGAACAAGTTATTGAGCGCCGTGAGGGAAGAGGTGAACCACCCATCACTACTTGGGCGCAAATGAAGGATGTCATGAGAGCACGCTTTGTGCCTACCTACTACAACCGTGACCTCTTCGAGAAACTCCAACTACTCAAGTAAGGAACCAAGAGCGTTGAAGAGTACTACAAGGAGATGGAGATTGCCATGATACGATCCAATGTCATGGAAGATGATGAGAAAACTATGGCACGTTTCTTGAATGGACTCAATCATCACATCAAGAAGATCTCCGACTTTTAACCGTACTCGAACCTCATTGAGTTATTGCATCAAGCTACCAAAGCGGAACGCCAAGTACAAGATGATTTCAACTATGCCAAGTTCTCTTCCAAGACATACGGTTTCTCCAACACCCAAGCTTCAACGACTCCAACACCCTCTACCAAGCCTTCTACAACCAATGTCGACAAGTCAAGTTCCAAGAAAGCTTCGTCAACTCCAAGTCATCCTCCTACAATGAGCAACTTCAAGCCGAGAGCTTCATCATCATCTCCCCCAACCGATGAGACCATCAAGACAAGTTCCTTCAAATGCTTCACATGTGGAGGCTGAGGCCACAAGTCCTACGAGTGCACCAACAAGCGGACCATGATCCTCAATGACGCCGGCACTTATGACTCAATGAGTGAAGGAGAAATGGAAGACCTTGAGCAAGTGGCCATACACCGGCAAGTGAATGAAGAAGACACGGAATAAGTCGTTTGTGATGAAGATTCAAGTCCCGCTCTAGTTGTCTCCAAGGTCTTGACTCTTCAACATCAACAAGAAGAAGACCAAAGATACCATATCTTTCATACCAAGGCCGACATCAATGGAAGGTCCGTCAAGGTCATCATCGATGGAGGGAGTTGTCATAACCTCGCAAGTGAAGAACTTTGCTCCAAGCTCCAATTGCCCAAGATGAAGCACCCACATCCCTACAAAGTTCAAGTGCTTAGAAACTCCGGCACTATCCAAGTCGAGCATCGAGTACAAGTCTCCATCAAAATTGGCGCCTACGAAGACACTTTGGAGTGCGACGTCGTTCCTATGACCGTTTGCCACCTTCTTCTTGGACGCCCATGGAAATTTGATAGAGTTATCATCCATAATGGCCGAACGAACCACTACATCTTCAACATGAAAGGAAAGGAGTACGTACTTCGCCCCGTGTCTCCAAGCCAAGTGATCGCCGACAAGCAAGCCACCCATCGTGGAGATAATAGTGAGAGACCGAGCCACCAAAAAGAGAGTGACTGTCACAAGCCCAAATCGAGTGCCTCCACGATGAGTGAAAAGAAGAACTTAGTCCTATTTGCCACCAAAAATGAGATAAGAAGAGTGTGTGAGAACCCATCTAGTGTCCTACACTATGTCCTTTTGTGTAAGGACAATGCAACACAAGCTAACACCTCTCACGCTCTACCTTTAGTGTTGTCCTCTCTTTTCCATGAATTTCAAGATATTTTCCCTGATGAGCTACCTCCGAGACTACCTCGACTATGAGGCATCGAGCACCGCATCGACCTTATCCCTGGAGCACCTCTTCCGAACAAAGCTCCCTACCGTGTCAACCCCAAAGAAACCAAAGAAATACAAAGGCAAGTAAAGCATCTCATCGACCATGGACATGTGCGTGAAAGTTTGAGCCCCTGTGCCGTCCCGGTCATTCTTGTGCCAAAACAAGATGGTAGCTTTCGCATGTGCTCCAATTGTAGACCTATCAATGCTACCACCGTTCGCTATAGGTATCCCATTCAACGCCTTGATGATATGCTTGATGAACTTAGTGGTGCCACTATATTCTCCAAAATTGATCTTAAAAGTGGTTACTATCAAATCCGCATACACGAGGGTGATGAATGGAAAACCGCTTTCAAAACCAAGTTTGGGTTATATCAGTGGTTAGTCATGCATATGGGTCTATCAGAAGCACCGGGTACTTTTATGCGTCTTATGAATCATGTCTTTCGCCCTTACATTGGTGTGTTTGTTGTGGTATACTTTGATGATATCCTTGTTTATAGCAAATATCTTCAAGATCATGTCACCCATGTTCGAACCATTTTGCAAACTCTTCGAAACGAGCATCTCTTTGCTAACATGGAAAAGTGCCTTTTCGGCGTTGATAAGCTCGTTTTCTTGGGTTTTGTTGTATCTTCTAAGGGTGTTCATGTAGATGAGTCCAAGATCAATGCTATTAAGACATGGCCACAACCAACCAACTTGCAACGAGTGCGAAGTTTTCTCGGCCTTGCGGGTTTCTATCGTTGCTTTATGAAAGATTTTAGCACCATTGCCTCGCCTTTGCATACTTTGAGCAAGAAAAATGCACCTTTTGTTTGGGGACCATCCCAAGATACCGCTTTCAATGAGCTTAAGAATTTGCTTACTCATGTTCCCGTGCTTGCTTTACCCAACTTTGACAAGCCCTTTGAGATTCATTGCGATGCTAGTGGTAATGGCATAGGAGGTGTGTTAACGCACGAGAAGAGACCCATAGCTTACTTTAGTGAGAAACTTTACGGAGCGCAACTCAATTACCCCATCTATGACAAAGAGCTATATGCTTTAGTGTGAGTTTTGCATGCATGGGAGCACTATCTCCGCCCTCATGAATTCATCATTCATACTGATCATGAAACGCTCAAGTACCTTAAGGGCCAAACCAAGTTGAACAAGCATCATGCTAAATGGAGTGAATTCATTGAGTCTTTTCCTTATGTCATCAAGTACATCAAAGGTAAGGAAAACGTTGTGGCGGACGCTCTTTCCCGCATATGCATGCTTGTTAGTCAACTTGAATTGGATGTCATTGGCTTTGAGCACATAAAAGACTTGTATGAGCATGATCCTACTTTTGCTACTCCTTATGACAAATGTTTGACGCATACATCTTGGGAACGCTATTACATCAACGATGGCTATCTTATGAGAGCTAACAAGCTTTGCATCCCCGAGTCCTCTCTTCGTTTGTTGCTTTTGTAGGAATCTCATGAAGGAGGACTAATGGGACATTTTGGGCGCGACAAGACTTCTTCTATGCTCTCCAAGAACTATTTTTGGCCCAAGATGTTTCGCAACGTCAACCGCTTCACAAACAGATGCTCTACATGTCGCAAGGCTAAGTCTAAATCTCTATCCCATGGACTTTATATGCCTTTCCCAATTCCATATCAACCATGGGAAGATATTAGCATGGATTTTGTACTTGGATTGCCTAGGACTAGAAATGGGAAGGATTCGGTATTTGTCGTTGTGGACCGATTCTCTAAGATGGCACATTTCATTCCTTGCAACAAGATAGATGATGCTTCACATGTTGCCAGTCTCTTTTGTAGGGAAATATTGTGTCTACATGGAGTGCCAAAGACGATCGTCTCGGACCGCGACGTCAAGTTCCTAAGCTACTTTTGGAAGACCCTATGCACCAAGCTCGGAATCAAGCTACTCTTCTCCACGGCGTAACATCCACAAACTGACGGTCAAACGGAGGTGACCAACCGCACACTCTCCACTCTACTTTGCATGCTCATCAAGAAAAACGTCAAGGAGTGGGAGGAGTGTCTACATATCGCCGAGTACGCCTACAACCGAGCACGACACTCAACAACCGGCAAGTCCCCCTTCGAGGTCGTCTACGGATTCAACCCATTGTCCCCATTGGACATTCTCCCTCTACCAGTACAAGAGCGCATCAATTTGGACGCAAGTGCATGCGTGAACCATCTCAAGAAGGTGCATAAAGATACAAGGCAAACCATCGAGCGCCAATTACAACGACTTGCGACCAACCTCAACATCAACAAGCAACCCATGGTATTCGACATTGGTGACCTTGTGTGGCTACGCCTTCGCAAAGACTGCTTCCCCAACGAACGCCAGTCCAAGCTTCTACCTCGAGCGGATGGACCCTTCAAGGTGCTCGCACGCTGATACGTCTCCAATGTATCTATAATTTTTGATTGCTCCATGCTATATTATCTACTGTTTTGGACAATACTGGGCTTTATTATCCACTTTTATATTCTTTTTGGGACTAACCTATTAACCGGGGGCCCAGCCCAGAATTGCTGTTTTTTTGCCTATTTCAGTGTTTCGAAGAAAAGGAATATCAAACGGAGTCAAAATGGAATGAAACCAACTAGAGAAGTTATTTTTGGAAGGAAAGCTACCGGAAAAATTTGGAGTGCACGTCAGGAAACGAACGAGGGAGCCACGAGGCAGGGGGCGCGCCCTCCACCCTCGTGGGCCCCTCATGGCTCCCATGACGTACTTTTTTCACCCATATATACCCACGTACCCTAAAACTATCGAGGGGCAGAATAGATCGGGAGTTCCGCCGCCAGAAGCCTTCGTAGCCACCGAAAGCCAATCTAGACCCATTCCGACACCCTGCCGGAGGGGGAATCCTTCTCCGGTGGCCATCTTCATTATCCTGGTGCTCTCCATGAGGAGGAGGGAGTAGTTCTCCCTCGGGGCTGAGGGTATGTACCAGTAGCTATGTGTTTGATCTCTCTGTCTCTCTCGTGTTCTTGAGGTGGTACAATCTTGATGTATCGCGAGCTTTGCTATTATAGTTGGATCTTATGATGTTTTCTCCCCCCTCTACTCTCTTGTAATGGATTGAGTTTCCCCTTTGAAGTTATCTTATCAGATTGAGTCTTTAAAGATTTGAGAACACTTGATGTATGTCTTGCCGTGCGTATCTGTGGTGACAATGGGATACCACGTGAATCACTTGATGTATGTTTTGGTGATCAACTTGCGGGTTCCGCCCATGAACCTATGCATAGTTCTTGGCACACGTTTTCATCGTGATTCTCCGGTAGAAACTTTGGGGCACTCTTTGAGGTTCTATGTGTTGGTTGAATAGATGAATCTGAGATTGTGTGATGCATATCGTATAATCATACCCACGGATACTTGAGGTGACATTGGAGTATCTAGGTGACATTAGGGTTTTGGTTGATTTGTGTCTTAAGGTTTTATTCTTGTACGAACTCTAGGGCTGTTTGTGACACTTATAGGAATAGCCCAACAGATTGATTGGAAAGAATAACTTTGAGGTGGTTTCGTACCCTACCATAATCTCTTTGTTTGTTCTCTGCTATTGGTGACTTTGGAGTGACTCTTTGTTGCATGTTGAGGGATAGTTATATGATCCAATTATATTATTATTATTGAGGGAACTTGCACTAGTGAAAGTATGAACCCTAGGCCTTGTTTCAACGCATTACAATACCGTTTACGCTCACTTTTATCATTAGTTACCTTGATTTTTTTATATTTTCAGATTACAAATACCTTTATCTACCATCCATATACCACTTGTATCACCATCTCTTCGCCGAACTAGTGCACCTATAAAATTTACCATTGTATTGGGTGTGTTGGGGACACAAGAGACTCTTTGTTATTTGGTTGCAGGGTTGCTTGAGAGAGACCATCTTCATCGTACGCCTCCTACGGATTGATAAACCTTAGGTCATCCACTTGAGGGAAATTTGCTACTATCCTACAAACCTCTGCACTTGGAGGCCCAACAACGTCTACAAGAAGAAGGTTGTGTAGTAGACATCAAGCTCTTTTCTGGTGCCATTGCCGGGGAGGTGAGTGCTTGAAGGTATATATTTATATCTTGCAATCGAATCTTTTTGTTTCTTGTTTTAGCACTAGTTTAGTTTATAAAAGAAAACTATATAAAAATGGAATTAAGTTTGCCTCATACGTTTCATCTTTTTAATATCTTTCGTGAGTATGATGGAAAGGAAAATTGTGCCAAAGTGTTAGAAGAAGAATGCATTAAAATGTTTGGCACTAAATCTTTGAATGATGAGCATGATTGCAATGTTGTTAGTATGAACTCCTTGAATATCCATAGTACTAATGACGATTGCACTAGTTATGATGAAAATGTCTCCTATAAACATGTCAATTTTTGTGGAGTGCATTGGGTTTGCAAGTACATACCAAGTAGGGAAGATAGATATTGCTAGAGGAATAAGTACTTAGAAACTAAATTGTTGCAAGAAAGTCTTGATGATTGTGCTGAAAAATTCAATATTTTTCGCGCCCCTTGTGAACTTTGCAATGAACATGGTCATTTAAATCTTCAATGCAAATTGTTCATGACCGAATCGTATCCAAAAATTGTGGTAATTTGATTACCCTTGAGCATCATAAAGAGCTTAGTATTCTTTTGTGGTATGAGGAAATGAAACATATAACTAAGGGTATTCCAAAGTTTAATCTTGATAGATTTCTTGATTTTGATCTAGAGAAGATTTATATGTATTGTGCGTTGAATTGCATTGAAAATCCTTATATTGCCAATTGCATAAAGAAAAGAAAACAAATAGAAGATGAAGAGAATAGTAATGAAAGGGAAGAGACTTCCCAATACCCTCCTATTATTTCTTATGATGAATCAGGTAACGAGGAGGAGCCTCCTATTCAACCAATCTCATTAATAAGGAGCTCCAACAAGAGGATTGAACCCACACATGATGTGGTGAAGAAGAAGAAAAGAAAAAGGAAGAGAGGTAAAAAGATATCTCTCCCAAATAATGATGCTCCTATTACTATTGTTCCTCATGAAAATATAATGATGGAAGATAATGATACTTATTATGATCTTGAAAATCTTTTTGGCACTTGCTTGGAAGAATATGATAATTGCTATACTATTGGTGCTATCCATACTATTAATGATGAGAGTGATTATGCTTATGATATGAAAAGGACTAAGCTTGGGGATGCTATGTTTGATGAAGGTGATGTTTTTGAGAATATATTTGCTGCAATTAATGTTCGTCCCAAGCTTGGGGATGCTACGTTTAATGAAGATGATATTTTAGTCTCCCAAGTTTTGATATGCAAATTTATAATGATGATAGCATGCCTCCTACCTATGATGATTATTGTGATGATACTTATGCTATGAAAAGTAGTGATTATATTTATAAAACTTGTCATGATTATGATTACTCCTTCTCTGAACATTACTCTTTTAATGTGGAAACAATTTATCGTATTCAAGTCTCTAATGATACTCCCACTATTCCGAATGAGAAGAATTTTGCTTATGTGGAGAGTAGTAAATTTTCTATGCTTGTAGATCATGAAAATAATGCTTTAGGTGCTGGTTATATTTTTGAATTCATTCATGATGCTACTTAAAATTATTATGAGGAAGGAACATATGCTTGTAGGAATTGCAATAATATCAAGTTTCCTCTTTATGTGCTTAATGTTTTGAAGTTATGCTTGTTTTGCTTTCCTATGCAAGTTGATTCTTGTTCCCACAAGTTGTTTGCTCACAAAATCCCTATGCATAGGAAGTGGGTTAGACTTAAATGTGCTAGTCATATTCTTCATGATGCTCTCTTTATGTTTCAATTCTTACCCTTTATGTGAGCATCATTAAAATCATCATGCCTAGCTAGGGGCGTTAGACGATAGCGCATGTTGGGAGGCAATCCAATTTTATTTTTGTTCCTTGCTTTTTGCTCCTGTTTAGTAATAAATAATTTATCTAGCCTCTGTTATGATTGAGTTCTTATGTTTTAATTAGTGTTTGTGCCAAGTAGAACCTTTGGGAAGACTTGGGGAAAGCCTTTGCGATCCTTCTGTAAAAAATAGAAACTATAAGCGCTCACGAGAATTGCTGCCATTTTTACTTGGAGAGTGTTATTTAGTTAATAATTTTTGCAGATGATTAATAGATAAATTCCTCAGGTCCAGAAATTTATTTGATAATTTTAGGAGTTCCATAAGTATATGTTTGATCCAGATTACTACAGACGTTTCTATTTTTGACAGATTCTGTTTTCGATGTGTTGTTTGCTTATTTTGACGAATCTATGTGTAGTATCGGAGGGTATGAACCGTCGGTAAGTTGGAATACATTACATATTACACTAATATGAATTTATAATGAGTTCACAACAATACCTAAGTGGTGATTTATTTTCTTATACTAACGGAGCTTACGAGTTTTCTGTTAAGTTTTGTGTTGCGAAGTTTTCAAGTTTTGGGTAAAGATTCGATGGACTATGGAATAAGGAGTGGCAAGAGCCTAAGATTGGGGATGCCCAAGGCACCCCAAGGTAATATTCAAGGACAACCAAAAGCCTAAGCTTGGGGATGCCCCGAAGGCATCCCCTCTTTCGTCTTTGTTCATCGGTAACTTTACTTGGAGCTATATTTTTTTCGCCACATGATATGTGTTTTGCTTGGAGCGTCATTTTATTTTATTTAGTTTTGCTTGCTGTTTGAATAAAATACCAAGATCTGAAATTCTTAAATGTTAGAGAGTCTTCACATAGTTGCATAATTATTCGACTACTCATTAATCTTCACTTATATCTTTCGGAGTAGTTTGTCATTTGCTCTAGTGCTTCACTTATATCCTTTTAGAGCACGGTGGTGGTTTTATTTTATAGAAATAGATGAACTCTCATGCTTCAATTATATTATTTTGAGAGTCTTTAATAGCATGATAATTTTCTTAAATAATCGTAATATGCTAGGTATTCAAGATTAGTTAAAAAATTCTTATGAGTGTTTTGAATACTAAGAGAAGTTTGATGCTTGATGATTGTTTTCAGATATGGAGGTAATAATATCAAAGTCGTGCTAGTTGAGTAGTTGTGAATTTGAGAAATGCTTGTGTTGAAGTTTGCAAGTCCCGTAGCATGCACGTATGGTAAACGTTGTGTAACAAATTTGAAACATGAGGTGTTATTTGATTGTCTTCCTTATGAGTGGCGGTCGGGGACGAGCGATGGTCCTTTCCTACCAATCTATCCCCCTAGGAGCATGCGCGTAGTGCCGAGCTTTTTGACGACTTTTAGATTTTTGCAATAAGTATGTGAGTTCTTTATGACTAATGTTGAGTCCATGGATTTATACGCACTCTCACCCTTCCATCCTTGCTAGCCTCTTCGGTACCGTGCATTGCCCTTTCTCACATTGAGAGTTGGTGCAAACCTCGCCGGTGCATCCAAACCCCGTGATATGATACGCTCTTTCACACATAAACCTCCTTATACCTTCCTCAAAACAGCCACCATACCTACCTATTATGGCATTTCCATAGCCATTCCGAGATATATTGCCATGCAACTTTCCACCATTCCGTTTATTATGACACACATCATCATTGTCATATTTCTTTGCATGATCATGTATTTGACATTGTATTTGTGGCAAAGCCACCGTTCATAATTTTTCATACATGTCACTCTTGATTCATCGCAATCCCGGTACACCGCCGGAGGCATTCATACAGAGTCATACTTTGTTCTAGTATCGAGTGGTAAACTATGAGTTGTAAATAAATAGAAGTGTGATGATCATCATTAATAGAGCATTGTCCCAAAAAAAGAAGAAAGGCCAAAAAAAGGAAAGGCCAAATAAAAAAAGGAAAAAAAAGGGAAAGGCCAAATAAAAAATAATAAATAATAAAAAAGGGGCAATGCTACTATCCTTTTTCCACACTTGTGCTTCAAAGTTGCACCATGATCTTTATGATAGAGAGTCTCTTGTTTTGTCACTTTCATATACTAGTGGGAATTTTCATTATAGAACTTGGCCTGTATATTCCAACAATGGGCCTCCTCAAGTGCCATAGGTCTTCGTGAGCAAGCAAGTTGGATGCACACCCACTTAGTTTATTTTGTTGAGCTTTCATACATTTATAGCTCTAGTGCATCTGTTGCATGGCAATCCCTACTCCTTGCATTAACATCAATCGATGGGCATCTCCATATCCCATTGATTAGCCTCGTTGTTGTGAGACTTTCTCCTTTTTTGTCTTCTCCACATAACCCCCATCATCATATTCTATTCCACCCATAGTGCTATGTCCATGGCTTGTGCTCATATATTGCGTGAAAGTTTATATGTTTGACATTACTAAAGTATGAAACAATTGCTTGGCTTGTCATCGGGGTTGTGCATGATGAGAGCATTCTTGTCTGACGAAAATGGAGCATGACTAAACTATACGATTTTGTAGGGATGAACTTTCTTTGGCCATGTTATTTTGAGAGGACATAATTGCTTAGTTAGTATTCTTGAAGTATTATTATTTTTATGTCAATATGAACTTTTATCTTGAATCTTTCAGATCTGAACATTCATACCACAATTAAGAAGAATTACATTGAAATTATGCCAAGTAGCACTCTGCATCAAAAATTCTTTATTATCATTTACCTACTCGAGGACGAGCAGGAATTAAGCTTGGGGATGCTTGATACATCTCCAACGTATCTATAATTTTTGATTGCTCCATGCTATATTATCTACTGTTTTGGAAAATATTGGGCTTTATTATCCACTTTTATATTCTTTTTGGGACAAACCAATTAACCGGAGGCCCAGCCCAGAATTGCTGTTTTTTTGCCTATTTCAGTGTTTCGAAGAAAAGGAATATCAAACGGAGTCAAAACGGAATGAAACCAATTGGAGAAGTTATTTTTGGAAGGAAAGCTACTGGAAAAACTTGGAGTGCACGTCAGGAAAGGAACGAGGGAGCCACGAGACAGGGGGCGCGCCCACCCCCCTAGGGCACGCCCTCCACCCTCGTGGGCCCCTCGTGGCTCCCCTGACGTACTTCTTTCACCCATATATACCCACATACCCGAAAACTATCGAGGGGCAGAATAGATTGGGAGTTCCATCGCCAGAAGCCTCCGTATTCACCGAAAGCCAATCTAGACCCGTTCCGGCATCCTGCCGGAGGGGGAATCCTTCTCTGGTGGCCATCTTCATCATCCCGGTGCTCTCCATGAGGAGGAGGGAGTAGTTCTCCCTCGGGGCAGAAGGTATGTACCAGTAGCTATGTGTTTGATCTCTCTCTCTCTCTCTCTCTCTCTCTCGTGTTCTTAAGGTGGTATGATCTTGATGTATCGCGAGCTTTGCTATTATAGTTGGATCTTGTGATGTTTTCTCCCGCTCTACTCTCTTGTAATGGATTGAGTTTCCCCTTTGAAGTTATCTTATCGGATTGAGTCTTTAAAGATTTGAGAACACTTGATGTATGTCTTGCCGTGCGTATCTGTGGTGACAATGGGATACCACGTGAATGACTTGATGTATGTTTTGGTGATCAACTTGCGGGTTCCGCCCATGAACCTATGCATAGGGGTTGGCACACGTTTTCGTCATGATTCTCCGGTAGAAACTCTGGGGCACTTATTGAGGTTCTATGTGTTGGTTGAATAGATGAATCTGAGATTGTGTGATGCATATCGTATAATCATACCCACGGATACTTGAGGTGACATTGGAGTATCTATGTGACATTAGGGTTTTGGTTGATTTGTGTCTTAAGGTGTTATTCTAGTACGGACTCTATGACTGTTTGCGACACTTATAGGAATAGCCCAACAGATTGATTGGAAAGAATAACTTTGAGGTGGTTTCGTACCCTACCATAATCTCTCCGTTTCTTCTCCGCTATTAGTGACTTTGGAGTGACTCTTTGTTGCATGTTGAGGGATAGTTATATGATCCAATTATGTTATTATTGTTGAGGGAACTTGCACTAGTGAAAGTATCAACCCTAGGCCTTGTTTCAACGCATTGCAATACCGTTTACGCTCACTTTTATCATTAGTTACCTTGCTGTTTTTATATTTTTAGATTACAAATACCTTTATCTACCATCCATATACCACTTGTATCACCATCTCTTCGCCAAACTAGTGCACCTATGCAATTTACCATTGTATTGGGTGTGTTGGGGACACAAGGGACTCTTTGTTATTTGGTTGCAGGGTTGCTTGAGAGAGACCATCTTCATCCTACGCCTCCTACGGATTGATAAACCTTAGGTCATCCACTTGAGGGAAATTTGCTACTGTCCTACAAACGTCTGCACTTGGAGGCCCAACAACGTCTACAATAAGAAGGTTTTGTAGTAGACATCACACGCTACAACAACAACGCTTACAAGATCGACCTCCCACGTGACAAGTACAACATGAGCCACATCCTCAATCTCAAGGACCTTTTGCCCTACCATGGTGATGACGAATTTGATGTCAGGTCGGATCTTCCCCAAGGCAGGGGAGATGATGCGGAGCATCCCAAGGTCATCCCCATGGACCTGCCATCGTCTCACCAAGTGCCTAGTGGACCCATGACACGAGCACGTGCAAGAGCTCTCGAAACCGAGGTGACATCTCTCCTCTCACAAGTTCACATCGATGCACATGAGACATGGCTACTACCTCAAACAGAGACATTATGCATACTCAGGTATCAAGGAGTTAGCCATGAAGAAGCTAAGGAGCAAGGAGAATCAGAAGAGGAAGATGGACGTGAAGAGGAAGAGAGGCGGAAGAAGCTACATGCTCTCGACGACCGACCAAGGCCGACCGTCCGACGATCTACAGGCTCCGGATGACCTTCTCCAGACGACCGACACACCTACACCAGAGCCAAAACTACGGAAATCCGAAGCCCTACGGACGACCGACGCCCGGATGACCAACCCCGATCGGACGTCCGACCGAAGCACACCCGAGCTGATTCTACGGACGTCCGACGAGCACCAGACGTCCAGACCCTCATGAGCCTCCGGACGACTGGTGACTCTCGTCGTCCGACGCCTGTGTGTTGTTATGTGTTGGGCCGCGGCCCACGTACCCCCACTTTGTCCTCTTTTGCACTAAGACTATAAATAGACCTCCTATTCCTTCTAGCCAGGGTTAGCATTGGTTTAGATCATATTAGAGTTAGAGCATTGCTCATCCACATCGGATCTACTCCATGAGAGAGACCGCGGCCCCTCTTCGGAGAAGATCCCTTTGGATTCAAGACCTCCTTGCGGAGAAGACCTCAAGACCTCCTCACGGAGAAGACCGACTACCTTTGTATCGTCCTTAGTTGTCCGTGGATCGTGTGATCTCTTATGTACCCAAGGATCTAGCATATGTGTGACTATTTCTTGTTGGTTTAGTGTTTCTCTCGTGTTTCCCCTTGTCTTTCCCCTCGTGTTTCCCCTCGTGTTCTTCGTGTTCATCGCAGGATCCACTCCTTTCGTGAAAGATCGGCCCCTAGGGCTCCTACCCTACATCAGTCTCTGGACGTCCGATAAAGTGACAGTCATCTGGTGTATCGGGGTCAACGCGAGATGCGAGTTTTGGGACGCGATTTTGGGCGGAAATTGATGATTTTGGGGTCAAAATTGATGAGATTTCATGGATGGAAAGTGGGGAAACTTGGGGAAATGCTAGATGCACTTGAAACCAAGAAAATCCATGGATCAAATACAACAAAACTTCATCAAACCAACAAATCACAAAAAAAAATTGGGGCTAGTTTTGGTGGGAATTTTCGAAATTGGGGAAGAACACAACAAAATCAAGCTAGAAAACGAAGCGGGAGGCTCCGAAATCGTGATCAGCGTGGCTCATGATACCAAGATGATGTAGGGTGGAACCCTAGATGGCCGATCTTTCACGAAAGGAGAGGATCCCACGATGAACACGAAAAATACGAGGGGAAACACGAGGGGGAAACACGAGGGGAGACACGAGAGAAACACTAAAACCAACAAGATAGATCACACATGCGCTAGATCCATGAACACATGTAACACCCACAATGCGGCTATATCTCCGACGTGTCGGGGCACGACTTAGAGGCATATCCGCATGGTAGATGTTACAAGTTGGTATCAGAGCCTTCCCCGACTTAGGAGCCCCCTGCTTGATCGAATCGCTGACGTTGGTGACTCTAGAACAAAATGTTTTTAGTCTTAGATTATATATATCGGAGAGTAGGATTATTTTTACTCCTCAGTCCCTTCGTCGCTCTGGTGAGGCCTCCTAACATAGAGTTTTGACTCTTCTCAAATTTCATGAAAAAAATTTAGGATCACGCAGGTATCTTGGAATCATTCGGATGGTTTTGTGACGAGAACATTGTTCTTGGTGCCTCCTGACATTTAGGGGTTGTGGCAGTGTCCCAGGGAGTTGAGCTCTGAGGTGTTGTCGTCACAATTTTATCATTGCAGTTCTGGAATACCTGAGTTCGCCGACATCGAAAATCTCTTTTATGCACTTGTTGGTGAGATAACCTCGACGCCACCCAGTACTGGGGCGGGAGTTCAGGAGTATTGCCATAACTTGTATAACGGATGCTTTTCGAAGGTTGAGGTAAAAGATTTCTGAAGGTTTCTTGGTTATGTGTTGAAGGATGGATACAGCTGGATGTAGGATTTGCTAGTTTTGGGTGAGATATTATGCTTCCCCTGTATCCCCAACACCTGATTGCATAACCAGAAAGTTTCGGGAGTTTCATAGGTGGGAATTCATGTAGCTATAGTATTTCTTCCCGCGGATATTTGGTTTGTGATTGGGTAATCCTTACCACTTATTTGTTCATATCCGTACCTTGTTGCTTTATTTCATCTATCTTTATCTAAGTGGCTTCTCAAATTTATGGAAGTGTGATGACTTACTTTGGAATTCATTCGTTCATCCTTTTTCGACTGTTTATATGTTAAGACTTTATGTTGCAATTTTGATCCATTGATTCAACTTGAATATATGTCTTTCAAGATGCTAACGGATGTCAACCTCTTCAGGATGGCTCCTCCAACGCGTCAAAATCCAGAACCTCCGCGACCACCTCCACCTCCGGAGGCATGGCAAGCTGTCATGGCAGCCACCAACGCCAACACTCAGATGCTTTTGCAACTCTTGCAAGAGCGCAACCAAGGGCAAGGCAACCAATGAAATCAAGGCCAAGGCAACAATCAGCCTCAGTTTGCTACCCTCAACTAGTTCCTCGCAAACCAGTCGAAGTCCTTCAGCAACTGTGTCGAGGCCACAGACGCCAACGATTGGCTCGTGGATATCTGCAAACATTTTGAGTGTAGCAATGTCACTCCTGAGGACTTTGTCAAGTTTGCTTCGTTTCAACTCAAAGACCAAGCTACTAAGTGGTATCAACAATACAAAGATTCCAGAGGAGGTCGTGTGATTACCTGGGATGATTTCCGTCGAGACTTCAAAGCTAATCACATCCCACCAAGAGTTGCTAAGAGCAAGCGTGAGGAGTTCCGCAATCTCAAGCAAGGCAGCATGTCTGTGTATGAATACAATATCCAGTTTCAGAAACTTGCTCGCTTCGCTAAACAAGACGTCCCTGATGAAAAGAGTATGATTTATCAATTGAGAGGTGGCCTCAGAGCAGATCTGCAATTAGCTCTCGTGCTTCTTGAGCCGACTAAGTTTGATGAATTCTACAACATGGCACTAAAGCAAGAAGCTGCTCAGCTCAAGTTTGAGGCATCTAAGAAGAGAGTCAGGGATGCAGTTCAATCTTCTTCTTCATCTCAAGTGGCAGCTAAGCAACAAAAGTTCTGGTTGCCTCCTCCTCCTCCATTTCGTCAGCCTTATCAGCAGAAGAGCAAAGGTGGCAATGGATCTTCCCACCCACCCAACCCAGGCTATCAGAACAAAGCTCAGTCTCATACTCCAAGGTCAAGTGCTCCTTATCACCGTCCGCTCTCAGAGGTTACTTGCAAAAAGTGTTAGTAGAAAGGGCACTATGCAAACAAGTGCTTCAACCAAAGGCGCCTTCCGCCTCCTCCTCCTGTGAGATCTTCCAGCAATGCAGTGGTCAAGCATAATTCCAAGTCAGCAAGGGTGAACATGATGAACGCAGCTCAGACAGAGGATTCTTCAAAAGTGACCATGGGTAATTTTCCAGTTAATGATTTTCCTGCAAGAGTCTTATTTGGTATTGGTGCATCTATTTCATTCATATCAAAGCCTTTTGCATCCATGCACGATTTGCATACTGTTGATTTGCCTAAGCCGATAGCGGTATCCTCTCCGGGTTTGTTCATGAACACCAAAATGATGGCTCCGGATGTTTCCATCAAGATGGGAGACTATAAATTTTTGTCTTCTCCAATGGTACTTGGTGACTCGGATATTGATCTAATTCTCGGCATGGACTGGCTTTCTAAGCACAAGTCTCAGCTTGATTGTGCTGCCAGGCAGATTCAATTGACTCACTCTTCTGAGGATGTGATCATCTATGCCGCTTGTGATGATACCATTCGACTATTTTCTCTCAATGAGAAGGGCGAGTTGGATGCCATCTCTCAGATTTCAGTCATTTGTGAATATCAAGAGGTCTTTCCAGAAGGGCTTCCAGGAATGCCTCCTCACCGGCCAGTTGAATTCGTTATCAATCTTGAGCCTGACACGGAGCCTGTTTGCAAATGTCCTTACAAGCTTGGACCAAAAGTGTTGAAGGAGTTTAAAAAACAACTCGATGAACAAGAGCACATGGGTCTGATCAAACCGAGTTCATATCCATGGGTTTGTGGTGTTCTTTTTGTCAAGAAGAAGGATGGAACGGAATGACTCTGCGTCGACTACCGTCCATTGAACAAGAAAACAAGAAAGAACAAGTACCCACTTCCCAACATCAATGAGCTTCTCGAGAAACTTAAGGGTGCTCAAGTATTCTCCAAGCTTGACCTCCATATGGGTTATCATCAGATTCGCATTTGTGAACAAGATATTCCCAGGACAGCATTCAGAACAAGCTATGGTTCTTATGAATATATTGTCATGTCTTTCGGCCTTGTAAATGATCCTCCAACGTTCTCTTGCATGATGAACTTCATCTTCAACCCTTATACAAATGATTTCGTCATGGTGTATCTCGATGACATCTTGGTCTTTTCCAAGAATAAGGAGGATCATGCCAAGCATTTGAGATTGGTACTCGACAAACTCGGAGAGCATCAATTCTATGCGAAGTTTTCCAAGTGTGAGTTCTAGCTTGATGAAGTTCTTTACCTTGGTCATATCATATCCGCCAAAGGCATCGCTGTTAATCCCGAGAAGGTGTCTGCAATTGTGAATTGGGAACCACCTCAGAATGTCAAGCAGCTCCGCAGTTTTCTTGGGCTTGCAAGCTATTGTCGAAGATTCGTTGAGAATTTCTCTAAGACTGCAAAGCCTATTTCCAACCACCTCTAGAAGCATGTCAAGTATGCCTGGATGCCTGAATGTGACATTGCTTTCAACACCCTAAAAGAGAAGCTGGTCACAGCTCCTGTTTTGACTCCTCCTGATGAATCCAAACCATTCGAAGTTTTCTGTGATGCCTTCATGCAAGGTCTCGGTGCTGTGTTAATGCAAGATTAGAAAGTTGTGGCTTATACCTCTCGTCAGTTGAAGCCCAACGAAAAGAACTACCCCACTCACGACCTTGAGTTGGCGGCAGTTGTCCATGCATTATTAACGTGGAGACATCTCTTGTTGGGAAGGAAAGTGGACATCTTCACAGATCATAAGAGCCTCAAGTACATCTTCACTCAGCCCAACCTCAACCTCAGGCAGACTCGTTGGGTCGAAATGATTCAAGAATACAATCCGAGTATTGAATATACTCTAGGCAAGGCCAATGTGATTGCAGATGCTTTGAGCAGGAAGGCTTACTGCAACAGCTTAATTTGCAGGCCCTTCCGACCGGACCTTTGTGAAGCTTTCCCCAAACTGAATCTCCAAGTTGTTCCTCAAGGCTTTCTTGCCAACCTCCAAGTCTCTCCTACTTTGGAAGATCAAATTCGTGAGGCATAACTCCTGGATTCCATGGTGAAGAAGGTGAAAAATGGGATTGCCAAGAGCCAACCCAAATACAAGTGCTATCGCCTTGATGAAAGAGACACTCTATTCTTCGAGGATCGAATTGTGGTTCCTAAAGGTGATCTAAGGAAAGTCATTATGAACGAGGCGCACAATTCCCTTCTATCCATTCATCCTGGAAGTACAAAGATGTACCATGACCTCAAGCAGTCGTATTGGTGGACTCGAATGAAGCGAGAAATTGCTCAATTCGTAAATGAATGTGATGTCTGCAGAAGAGTGAAAGCAGAACACCAACGGCCAGCTGGTCTCCTCCAACCTCTTGGTATTCCAGAATGGAAGTTTGACCATATTGAGATGGACTTCGTTACTGGATTTCCCAAGTCCAAGCGTGGAAATGGTGCTATCCTTGTTGTCATAGACAAGCTTACAAAAGTGGCTCATTTCCTTCCAATCACAGAATCTATCACAGCAGCTCAGCTGGCAGAGCTATACACCTCCAGGATTCTCTCTTTGCATGGCATTCCGCAATTGATATCTTCTGATCGTGGAAGCATCTTCACTTCTAAGTTCTGGGACTCCTTCCAGAATGCCATGGGCACCAACATTCGCTTCAGCACAACCTTCCATCCTCAAACTAGTGGCCAAGTCGAGTGAGTCAATCAAATCCTTGAAGATATGCTTAGCGCTTGTGTCATTTCCTTCGGTATGAAGTGGAAAGATTGTCTTCCATATGCCGAGTTCTCCTACAACAACAACTTCCAAGCGAGCTCGGGCAAGGCCCCATTCAAGATTCTCTATGGCAGAAAGTGTTGTACTCCTCTTAATTGGTCAGAGACTGGTGAATGCCAACTTCTTGGCAACGACTTAATAACAGAAGCTGAAGAAAGGAGTAAAGTCATCCATGAAAATCTCAAAGCCGCGCAATCGCGCCCGAAGAGTTACTATGATAGCAAGCACCGTGACTTGGCTTTCTAGATCGGAGATCATGTCTACCTCCGCGTCTCTTCAATGAAAGGCACTCGTCGCTTCGGTATCAAAGGGAAGCTTGCCCATAGATACGTGGGTCCTTTCAAGATCATTGGAAAAAGAGGCGACCTCGCCTATCAACTTGAGCTTTCGTCCAACTTCGCAAATGTGCACGATGTGTTTCACGTGTCACAGCTTCGCAAGTGCTTCAAGACTCCTGAGCGCACCATCAACTTCAAAGAGATTGATCTCCAAGAAGACATGTCTTATCATGAGCATCCCGTTGCTATTCTTGAAGAAACTGAGCGCAAGACTCGCAATAAGTCTATCAAATTTCAGAAAGTGAAGTGGTCGCATCATTCCGACTGAGAAGCCACCTGGGATCGCGAGGGCCACCTCCGTTCTGAATATCCGGAGATCTTTTAGTCCTAGATCTCGAGACAAGATCCTCTCGTAGTGGTGGAGTGTTGTAACACCCCTGATGCAACTTACCATATTTGTAACTTCGACTCTTGCCATTTTCGGCTTAAGTTATGAGATTTCCTTCGTGGTTGGGTTTTGTCTTCGTTTTGCATTTTTTTTCATGTCATGCATTTCATATAATGTCATCATGTGCATCGCATTTGCATACATGTTCGTATCATGCATCCGATCATTTTCCCCGTTGTTCGTTTGCAATCCGACACTCCTACGTGCACCGGCGCACCCCTCCTGTCTCTTTTCGTGACCGGGTGTTGAACGTTCTCGGAATGGACCGAGATTTGCCAAGTGGCCTTGGTACACCACCGGTAGACCACCTGTCAAATTATGTGCCATGTGGAGTCCGTTTGATACTCCAACGGTTAACCTGGTAACCACGAAGGCCTCTTGTGTGTTGCAGCCCAACACCCCTCCAAAATGGCCCAATAACCCATCCAAACTCCTTCCATTTCCTCCGTTGTCGGATCACGATCGTGTGGGCAAAAGCTACACCCCATTTGGACACTCCTACCTCCTCCTACCTATAAATATGTGCAATCCTCCGAAAATTCGGGTCCCAAACCCTAGATCCACCCTCTCCATCCGTGCCGGACAAGTCCGGACGGCGCCGGACGCATCCGCCGCCGCTCCCCGTCCACTCCTGCGCCGCCACCTGTCCACTTTGTCGCCTCCGCCGCCGAAGCCTGCAGGGCCCGCGGGAGGCCCGGATCGGTGCCGCCGCCCCGTGCGGGACACCGCACGCGCCCCGCCGCCGAACGCCCGCGCCTCCTCGCCGGTCGCCGCCTTCGCTATGACCGCGCCTTCGCCACCCGGGCCTCCACGCCGGCGCCGCAGCACGCCATCGCGAGACCCACGCCAGAGCTCCCCGCCGCCCGCACGCGACTCCGGCCACCTCTCCACTCCGGCAACTCCCTCCTCCGCTCGGGATCCGGCCGCCGTCCTCTCCCTCCCCGACGAGTACTCCAGCGAAGATCCGGCGAACCTTGGGAAGCACACTGAAACCCTAGATCCATTTCGGAGGTGATTTTTTTCACTAAGTCCTTTCCCCTATAATATTTTCATGCTCTGTTCAACGCATCATATCTCCGTGACCGTAGCTCTGTTTCATGCATATTAGATATCAAAATGTTCATTGTGAGATGCTCTTCATTGCATTCCATTGTGACATGCTTGTTTGAGTTCATCTTGATGCCCAAATCATTGATGCAAGCGTGCTATAAAATGTTTACTGCTGCTACTTAGCAGATTATGATGTTTTGTCATTTTTGTTACATTTGATGTGTGCTTCATATGGGCATGGGCTCTACATGTGTTTTGACCTATGTCATGCCATATATATAGGGGTGCTTGCCATGTATTTTTGTGATAAATGTGGTGACTAGCACAAGCATGCAAACTAGGCTTCGTGATATTGCTGATTTCAGGGACTTAGGATTTTGCTAAGTCATTTTCCTGCTGTTATTTTTGATGCCATGTAAACTTGAAGCTATAGTGAGATCCATGCTTGTTTTGAGTATCTTCAGTAAGGGTGTCTTGGACATATGGTTATTCTCTATCCATCCATGCCCCTGTTTGCAATTATGGGGTGCCCTAGCAAGTCTTGTTCTTGCTCTACTGTTGCTATAAAATGTTCCTGGCAGATTGTTTTACATGTTAATCAATTTTTCCATGATTGTTGCTAGTGATACTTGCGTGCTATGAACTTGCTCTTGCCATGGTTAGCTTCATGAACATGTCATCTTGTTGTTCATATGCTTGTTTTGTCATGCAAGGCGTTGTGATGAGTGATTTGAGCTCGCAAAGTTGCCTTCATAAGTCTGAAACTGTTAATAAAACTTGCTTTGTTTACATGGGTGCCATCATATCTTCTGTGCCTTTTTGGCTCATGGTCAGTAAGAGACTTTTATTCTATGCATTTAGTAGATTCATTCCATGCCTTTGTTTGCTATGATATGTTCCTGTAGCATGTTGTTTGCTTGCTCTAAACATGGCTTCCGGATGTTATTACTGGCATGTTAGTATTTTCACTAAGTCTGTGAAGCTGATATCTTTTGCACATTTGCCATGCTTGTTTGAACCTGCTCTTGTGTGATTTAGCCGTAGCTCACTGTTCATGTTTTGTCAAGCTTCTTGTGTACATCACTGCCATATGCCTTGTTACTATGTTGGAGTGCAGTAGCTTAGTTTCTTGGTGCATTCTAGATGGCATCGTGCTGTTAATCGCAAGAATGTGTCATTCTTGTTTTGCTTCCATCTGCAAACTGTGCATCCGTTTCCGGTGATATTTATATCGATTTCGACCGAAATGATCTCATCTTTCTAGCGGCACACTTGGTTTGCCAAGTTGATGCCTTGATCAATCTTTTCCTTCCGGAGCACGCATATGCATTGCATATCACATCTCGCATATCATGCCATGTTTTGCATCATGTTTTTTGTGCATTGCACCGTGATTGATTGTTGGTCCTTTTCTTGTGTTCTTGCTTTGGGTAGAGCCGGGATACGAGTACATGATCGAGGAACCTGTTGAGTACGCTAACGAGGATCAAGCTTTCATCAACTGTGAGAACTTTGCAGGCAAGATGATCATACCCTCGAAATCACTTCTATCTTTTGCTTGCTAGTTGTTCGCTCTATTGCTATGCCGCGCTACCTACCACTTGCTACATCATGCCTCTCATGTTGCCATGTCAAGCCTCTAAGCCACCTTTCCTAGCAAACCGTTGTTTGGCTATGTTACCGCTTTGCTCAGCCCCTCTTATAGCCTTGCTAGTTGCAGGTTAAGATGAAGTTTGTTCCATGTTGGAACATGGATATTGTTGGGATATCATTATTATCTCTTATTTACTTTAATGCATCTATTTACTTGGTAAAGGGTGGAAGGCTCGGCCTTATGCCTGGTGTTTTGTTCCACTCTTGCCGCCTTAGTTTCCGTCATACCGGTGTTATGTTCCTTGATTTTGCATTCCTTACGCGGTTGGGTGTTATGGAAACCCCTTGACAGTTCGCTTTGAATAAAACTCCTCTAGCAAGGCCCAACCTTGGTTTTACCATTTGCCACCTAAGCCTTTTTCCCTTGGGTTCTGCGGACTCAAGGGTCATCTTTATTTTAAACCCCTGGGCCAGTGCTCCTCTGAGTGTTGGTCTAAACTGGGCGATGTCCGGCGCCCCCTGGGCAACTAGGGTCTATGCGAACCCGACGTCTTGCCCATTCGGTGTGCCCTGAGAACGAGATACGTGCGACTCATATCGGGATTTGATGGCACATCGGGTGGCTTTGCTGGTCTTGTTTTACCATTGTCGAAATGTCTTGTAACCAGGATTCCGAGACTGATCGGGTCTTCCTGGGAGAAGGAATATCCTTCGTTGTCCGTGAGAGCTTGTGATGGGCTAAGTTGGGACACCCCTGCAGGGTTTTGAACTTTCGAAAGTCGTGCCCGCGGTTATGGGCAGATGGGAATTTGTTAATATCCGGTTGTAGAGAACTTGACACTTAACTTAATTAAAATGAATCAACTGCGTGTGTAGCCATGATGGTCTCTTTTCGGAGGAGTCTGGGAAGAGAACACGGTCTCGTGTTATGCTTGAACGTAAGTAGCTTCAGGATCACTTCTTGATCACTATTAGGTTCTCGACCGTGCTTTGCTTCTCTTCTCGCTCTCATTTGCGTATGTTAGCCACCATATAAACTAGTGCTTGATGCAGCTCCACCTCACTACCCTTTTCCTACCCTTAAGCTTAAATAGTCTTGATCTCGCGGGTGTGAGAATGTTGAGTCCCTGTGACTCACAGATACTTCCCAAACAAATGCAGGTGCCGATGATGCCAGTGTAGGGGACGCTACCGAACTCAATGGGAGTTCGACGAGGATTCGGGCCGTTACTATGTTTCTTTTCCGGATGATCTGTAGAAGAGCCCAGTTGGGACGACCGGGGACCTAACATTTGGGGTTGTCTTTCTTTATTTTGGTTCCGTAGTCGGACCTTTGATTGTACCTTGGATGATGTATGGATTTAATTATGTATTATGTGAAGTGGCAATTATAAGCCGACTCTTTACCCCTTTCTTATTCAGTGCATGGGATGTGTAAAGATTACCTCTCTCGCGACAGATCTACCATGCGGCTATGCCTCTAAGTTGTGCCCCGACACGTGGGAGATATAGCCGCATTGTGGGTGTTACAACACAAAGGGAGATACATGATCCACGATCAACAAGGGATGATACACGATAACTGGTTCTTCTCCAAAGGAGGTCTTGTTGGGGGACTTCTCCGTGAGGAGGTCTTGAATCCAAGGGTATCTTCTCCGAAGAGGGGCCGCGGTCTCTCTCAAGGAGTAGATCCGATGTGGATGAGCAAAGCTCTATCTCTAAATGAGCTACTACTTTGCTAACTCTCAAATGGTGGGGGTGGAGAAGTATATATAGTCTAGAGCCACAAAGGGGTAAGTGGGAGAGGGATACAAGGCCAAAGGCCCGGCTACGCACAGGCAGATACCGGTCGCCCGGTGGGTACCGGTCGTCCGGTGGCTCAGGAGGTACCGGTCGTCCGCTAGTCGTCGGACGTCTGCTGAAGAAGTTTTGTGAAGAGGCACCGGACGTCCGGTGTCTTCGCACTTCTATTAATATTACCGATCGTCCGGTGGGGGCCGGACATCCGCTCGCTGGGAGGTGTTGTAGCTGGCGTTGGCTGTGCTTCAGGCGCCGGTCGTTCGGTGGAGGCCGGACGTCCGCTCGCTGGAGCTTCTTTGGCAGCTCCTTATACTTGGTGCCCTCGCCGTCTTGTCCATGGTCTTCCTCTTTGTTCCTGGTGATGCATAGCACATATATTTTAGTTAGTAGACATGTCTCACATATGGAAAGTGATGGTTCGAAGAGGAGCGAGTTCACCTTGTGTCCAATGGTGTATAGTCGAGGTCTCATCTTATGTATCTTTGGGGCTTGGAGAGTAGTCGGAGTGTACGTGGGGATGAACGTGGGATGCTCGCATCAAAGATGTTGTACTAGCTTCGCTAAAAAGGATGCTCTTCTAGCAAAAAAAAAGCTTATGTATGTTAGTTGATATTATTGATCCATATACTCTATAAGTGTTTATATGTTTGTTAGTTTTGTACATTATTGGTTGATTGACTCGGTATTTTAATCTTGATACATCGCTTGTGTAGATATCTAAATGGGAGTACACACTATGCTGCGTGTGACACTTGAGTTGGACATAAAGTGGTTTCAAATATTCGAATTCACCTTAAAATGGATTCTACCTTCTGAATTCGAGTATCGGGATTTGTAAATCATATTCATATATGACAGTGGAATACATCATTGTCGTGCTTTTAAAGATATATAATAACACAAAGAATGATTTGTAAAGATTCGTACAGGAATACAAAATGGATTCGAATTTAGTTGCCATGGTAAACATGGATGCTTATTGTCCCAAAATTCGAAAGAAGAGGCAAAATGTCCACTCCCACGTCAGCTGCCGAAGCCAAGTGTTTGGGAGACGGAAATTACTGTCTACCCCTTACACGGACAATCCATCGGCCCGGTTTCCACTGCTCTCAATAGAGGTAGGTTAGCAACTTCAATTAGACATGACACGACCGCCGCTGAGCCCATTATGACACGGTGGGTGCCAAACATGGGCAGCAAAAAACATTTGATTCAAGCCGAAATCGATGTAGGCAAATATTTTCAATAAGGGCAGGTTCGTAACTTCACTCAGACGTGACACAACCGCCCTACCAGTCAACCCTGTTAATACACCATGGGCACCAGCCGTGGGCGCCAAAACACCCTCTCCTCGCCTGAAATCGCTCTGGGCAAATATTGGCGAGATTACTGTCCTATCCCCAACCGACGAGACGTCCAAATTTTAAATGGGGGCTAAGTTCGTAACTTTCCCATATTTCAGATAGGTGTGTCCCAAAAATATGGTTCCCCATACCTCTCCCTCCATTTTCCCATTCATACACCATCCGCACTAGAACACCAGCCCCACACCTGACTCCTCCGTCCGCAACCCCATCCATTGTCGTTGTCCTCCACCCCATCCATCGCCACCGTCCTCCACCATGCCGGAGCGCCTACCAAGACCGTGTTGTCCACTGCTAGAGATGGACGTTTCTCCATGGCGACGGGCCAAGAGCCTTGCATCGTGTCCTCTCGCTTCATCGGCGCCGTGGTCCTCTTTGCCGGGGCCGCTCACACGACCTTCTCGTCCACCGCAATGGGACTTATCCCCCGATGCACCCATCTACCATCGCAAATTTGCTTCAACACCACCAACAATCATCGCACCACCGATGCCTACATGGCGCCGCAAGAGAGGTGGTACTTCATATCTCCTCAACTTTTTGATCTCAACCAGAAAATAGATCGTAACTTGGTTACTGTACTTTCTTTTCAGCTCTTAGAATTTAGTTCTTAGTTCAAAGCAAACAATGGATGTTAAATAGCATTTCTCCAGTTTGCAGCTTTAAATCTGCCATGGCAGAGTCATAATAGGGTTTAATTGATCATGCTTAGGGTTTAATTGATCATGTTGGTTCCCTGGTGGTTTCTTTAATAGAAATCGAAGGGGAAACCATCTTTTGCTAAAAAAAATGCTTAGGGTTTCCCCCTTTTATGATCATTATACGATCAACATACGTGCTTCGTGTCATAATAGCATTGCTCCACCCATCAAGCTAAACAAGCTTAGTTGTTCAAATATGAATCTGATATTATTAAAACAAAGTCACTAAATTGGTCAGCTAAATGTTCCTATTTAGTTTCGAAAATGCATGTACGCCGCTCGGGTGTGTATCTCTACACAGTGCTCACAGTGGGTCGTGGCCCACCGTGGGACTTTGGGTCGGCCCAGGCCCCGATTCCTCTCTGTTTTGTTGCTCTTCCGGTCTCTAATTGCCCCCAGACGCCTGCCTCACCGGTGACTTGCCGTCCCTGGACGGCATGACTCTAGGAGGAGACGCCGGACTAACAGAAGGTTAGGAGCCACTCTCCCAACAACATCACCGCTGCTTGGGCGCGCCGCCGTGCCTATCTTCCCAATCCGTTCAGGGCTCAGGCGTGCAGTAGTCACTAAACCATGAATAGACTGCTATTTGATCAACCATTCGCCATGTGAAAAATGTAGAGGGGATGCAAGGAGCATAAGGCCTGCACATCCAAGCAAGTGGTAACATGGACTTGTACATGGAACATCCCAAGCGCAAGCAGAGCTGCAGTGAGCCTATACAACGAGCTAGCGTAAGTCCCTGCATTTTATTTAATTCCTACTAGCCTACATGTATGATTTATGTGCAGTGGCGGATCCACGAACTCAAGTTACCAGGGGCAAAAATTTAACTTAAAAAATATGAAGGCACTTGCACTTCGGAAATCAACATAACTTGAGAAATCTGAAGCTACATGCACTTTGAAAACCAGCTAATGATCCAAAGTAGTTCAGATTATAAAACACTAAATGATTTAAGCACCAAACAACACAAAATGCAACATGGTGTACAAGGAATACTAACATGGTCCGTACCTGCTTGAATTATTCGTTCTCTGGCTGAAAATATCGAAGTGTATTGCACCTATAACCAGTGTGCAAACTGCATATCAATATATCTATCCTACACAAGTATGCCAATACTTTCAAACAACAGATTAGAAAACTATTTATGCTACGTTGTCATGATACGAGGACTTTCTGGTAGATGGCCTCGACGTTTCCTCAAGGCATGAAAATGTACTATAATTTGCTTATCATCAATGCCTGCAAATCTCTATGTCTCTCTCAACATAGCAGATCATCATTGGACACTAAATCCTTCAATGGGATCTTGCAAAATGCTTGCATTTGATCCCTTGTTAGACACTATATGTTCATCACTAAGAGCATGTAAAATGGTAGCATCAAATCCTTCATTAGCAGTCTATTCATTAGACACTTCAGGCTCAAGAACAACATGAGCTTGTATGTTTGCACCGGAAACATGATTGGATACATCAGGTTCAGTCAGTCCAAAATGGTGAAGGCCTCCTCTAGAGCGCCAGCCATGGCATAGGAGCCATGGTCCCCCATCGTGACGGCTTGTGGAAGAGGTGGCACCGGCACCTCGGCTAGCGATGCAACAGCAGCAAGGACGGCAGGGGGCTCTGGAGCCTCGAACCCCTAGCAGGTGCGTTGGAGACGGGTGCCTCAGGCGTCGGCATGGCCACGGAGGCGGTCTTATCCTGACGCTAGGTTGTTGAGCCTCAGGAGGCACGCCCCGTCATGGGCGGATGCAAGGTGGCCCCTTCCTCCTGCACCGGGGTTGCTACGGCCACAACAGGACGCGCGGCCTCAGAGGCCCTGGCCTCCTCCTTCCTCTTTACCACTCGGTACAGCCTAGCCGCCAGGAGGAGGATACAGTGAGCACGGCATCCAGGATGGGAAGTAGAAACATGGTGAAATACTTACTCGTCATCAGCATCGTACGCCCTCCTTTTGGCCAGGAGCGCGGCGCCTCCGAGCTTCTTGGGCGCAAGCCTCGCCTCGCGCTCAAGCTCGGCCAGGCGCGGGGCGGCTGGCGACGGAGTGGCGGCGACCGGCGGCAAGGTGGGTGCGTCACCCCAGGGAAGCGACGCCGCCTCGCCCTTCTTTGGGGTCCCCTGCTTCGGCCTCCACAAAGGGGTGCCCACGGACCTTGTGACAACCCCGGCGAAACGCGGGGAACCCTCGACCAGGTACTCACCGGCATCCTCATTATCAGAGAGGCCGCGGAAGAGATCGCTTTGCCATGGGGGAGACCTCTCCCGCACCCCCTCCAGGGTCGCCTCCGAGTCCTCCTTCTCCTCCTCCCCGGAGCTCTCACCGGAGGACACCTGCACTAGTATTCAGAAGCTTGGGGAGTGCGTGCAGCACGAGCCCCCGCTCGTTGAAGGCTGGCATGGCGGCAGCCACCTCCAACCCACCGTCACGGTGGTACAGCGGGAGATAGGGCTCTGGAAGGCCTCCTGGGTCCTACTCAAGCAAGGTGCGCACGGCCTTGCTCAGCTCCTCATCGGTCAAGTCTTCCGGGCGCAGCCGGAGGTCGTCTTCCACGCCCTTGAGACTCCATAGAGGGCACGAGTGTGCCTAGAGCCTCAGCCAAGCGCTGTGTCAGTAACTCCTTGACGAGCATGGCCCCGGTCTTCTTCTCCACCTCCAGCTCTATCATCATCTTCTCCAGCATCGGCACCGCCCTGGGGTCGGTGAGCTTCTCGTGAGCCCACCGGTCCAGTTTCGCCGGCATCGCGGTCGGTAGCTCCAGCAGAGCATGGGAGCGCTTGGCGTCCATGAAGATCCACTTGCTCTGGAAGTCGTCCACCTTCTTCCCGTCCCTCAAGATCACGTTACTTCCATGGGATGCGATGAAGCAGACGCACCCGGAGCACTGGGTCATGCTGCGCATCCGGAGATAGAAGAAGTGGTGGAGCAGCGCAACGGAGGGAGCCACCCCCACAAACACCTCATAGTAGAAGGCGAAGATCGACAAGACGAGGATGGAGTTGGGATGGAGATGAAGGGCGCGGATCTAGTAATGGTTGAGGACGGCGAAGAAGAAATCGGAGAAAGGCGGGATGAGCCTTGCGAAGACGCTATAGAAGAAGAAGGGATAGAAGGTTTCCCCCAAGGTGTCCTGCCTGGCGGAGCCAACCCGGAGCGCTATCTCCCTCCCCTTGTTGTCATTGCTCTCCATCAGCGGGAGCACGGTGGCGAGGTGCTTATCCTCGGTGATGGTGGATGCGCTGAGGGTCGGCTCAAGCGAGGAGGCCGAGCGCACGGAAGGAGCGGTGGGCTTCACCTTCTCGGTCGCCATCGGAGGCAAGCTCGGGGAGAGCTCAACAGGTCTAGAGGCGCTCTGAGTAGGGAGAGAAAGGGATCTGGAGCAAGACGAAGGGAGGGCAATGAAGGCTCAGTGACAGTGGCCAGCCTTTTTGTCAGCCCAGGATGGTTGCCGAGGCAACATGGGGAAGCGGAGACCCCCACGTCCCATCAAGCGCCATGTGTCGACCGGGTCCGCAGGTGGTTTGGGCCCATGGTGCTTCACCCTCTCCCTTTGGCTTCATCTCGAAGCCATGTCCGAGCGCGATTTGGAGCTGGGGCCTATTGTCAGCGTTCTGGGAACTGGGGCACCCAGACTTGCCTGCCTACAGCCCACGGCATGGCTCCATCAACGGCCTGGTACGGCCCATCTTCAGCATCAGCAACGCAAGACCCTCGCGAGGCAGACGACGCCAAGACCTCCAAATGGAGTAGCCTCCTCTAGACAAGCTCTTGAGGAGCGGAGTTTCCTATGCGGGCTCCCACCTCATGAGGTTAAGGTAATGCAAGCCATGAAGACCAAGCCAGGCGGGTGCCAGCGGGCGTAGTACAACAGGTTTCCTATTTTGTGATAAAGAGGCAGGCGCAGGCGCAGAGTCCTGAGGAGTCAACCAGAGGTTTCCATTTCCATCCTACAAGACCAGGACCGCCAGGACGGCAGGACAGAGGTCATCGTCGAGCCCACCACGATGTCACGATCAGCAGTTTTGCAGGCGAAGACCACCTTTCCTTAGGATAAGATGGACTAGTTGTCTCCCTTTGAATTTGGCCGTTGTGGAATCCCTTCCCGCCTTCATTTTGGGGGAAGAGGACGAAGGCCACTATAAATATAGCCTAGCCACCACTATTGGAGGGGACGGATCATTCAAACCATCTTCACCTTCACCAGTTCACCCAACACAAGAACACACCTCCTGAAGTTGTTCTTCCCCTGTACCAGTTCATGCTCAGCCCACCTCAAGGCTAATCCACCACAAAGCAGGAGTAGGGTATTACACCTCAAGGTGGCCCGAACCTGGGTAAACTGTTGTGTCCCTTTTTGTTCCAATTCATCGAGCTAGGCCGTGAGATTGAAAAGTTGGCATACTGGGGAGGTTGAGTTCTTCTCACGCACCCCAAAGTTCGAATCTATCTTGGGTCCGTGAAGCCCTAAATGCAACACATTCCAAGCATATAGTTGATACGTCTCCAACGTATTTATATTTTTTGATTGTTCCATGTTGTTATATTATCAATCTTGGATGTTTTATAATCATTTTATAGTCATTTTATATCATTTTTTGGTACTAACCTATTGACATAGTGCCAAGTGCCAGTTGCTGTTTTTTCTATGTTTTTTACATCGCAGAAAATCAATATCTGACGGAGTCCAAATGCCTCGAAACTTTACGGAGAATTTTTATGGGCCAGAAGGAACACAACGGGCCCTGGCTGCACCTGGGGGGGTGCCCCGAGGGGGTACACCGACCAGGGCGCACCAGGAAGCCCAGGCGCGCCTTGGTGGGTTGTGCCCACCGGACTGCCTTTTTGCTCTATAACTACCCCAATATTCCAGAAACCCTAGGGGAGTCGATGAAATATTCATCTAGCTGCCCCAGAGTCCAGAACCACCAGATCCAATCTAGAAACCATCTTGGACAGGGTTCACCACCTCCATAGGTGATAGAGGCAAAGGTGTCCCGTGTTTCGATGAGATGGTGGCTATCATTTTGGCGGAAGCCGACTTTGACGATCCGACTACGAACGTGCGAGGACGTCACGCCTTAGCAATCACTAAACCAACTCCGAGAGGTTGTTGACCACGCCGGAGCACGATCAACTTGACCACGAAGGTCTGTTCCTGCAGGCAAACGAAGAACAAGCAAGAAACTAAGATTGCAATCTGGATATTGCGAATATAAGAGGAAAGCTTTATTGATCAAGGTGGGGTTCTGTGACGCCTTTGTCTGGTCGTTGAACACAAACGAAGTATGCGAAGTTGCAGCTATGGCGAACTTTAATCTAAACAAAACCCAAAGTCTAAACGATGCTCTAAGGGTTGTATATATGGGGGAGAGAGAGGGGGGGGGGATTTCGTGGCCCTTGGAGGAGGGGTCCGAAACCAACCCTAACTCTTGTTTCCCCACAGATACGGACTCTAAAAACATCCTATAAACAAGTATTTCGAAATTACATGGGCCTGGCCCAAAAAAAGGTGATGCAACACCTAGGATAGCCTCTGGATGAAATTTATGAAGTGGCATCTTGTATATTTCGTCCAAGGCTTCATGCACTCATTATGGTGGCTTCAATGTCCTGGAATCATCACTTGTAACTCCGTTCTTGTTCCCCTTGCACATGCCATCACCTCCATGCTTGAACTTGCTCCAAGGTTCATCTTTATTGTCCAAGCTAGGCCCTTCATTTGTAAGCAAAACAAATGTATCCAATTTAGGCAGCATCATATTCTCATGAACATTAGAATCGTTACCAAGAAACGAAGGTACCTAGTAATTTAATTGGCGTGCGTGAGATCTAGTAATTGGTCCAGTATGTATAGCAGCAGGGGTTGTGGGTGTAACAATGGTATTAATGTCCTCATCATCCTCCCCTTCTTGAAATGAAGTCATCCTCGACGGAAGCTCATCTTCCTCACCCAAATAAGGCTTCAAATCTGCAATGTTAAAAGTGGGACTAACCCCAAAATGTGCAAGCAGCTTAAGTTTATATGCACTATCATTTATTTTCTCTAAGACCTTAAAAGGACCATCAGCCCGTGGCATTAGCTTTGATTTGCGCAAATTAGGAAATCTATCCTTACGCAAATGTAACCAAATAAGATCTCCAGGTGCAAACACAACATGTTTTCTACCCTTATCTCCAGCAAGTTTATATTTAGCATTCATATGCTCAATGTTTTCCTTAGTTAACTCATGCATTTTTAAAATCAATTCAACACGTTCTTTAGCATCAAAATTAACCTTCTCCGAAGATGGAAGAGTCAACAAATCAACAGGTGCACGAGGTAGGAAACCATACACAATTTCAGAAGGGCACATCTTAGTAGTAGAATGCAATGAACGATTATAAGCAAATTGAATATGAGGAAAGCATTCTTCCCACATTTTCTTATTATTCTTCAAAACAGCCCTAAGCATAGTAGACAATGTTCTATTGACTACTTCAGTTTGTCCATCAGTTTGGGGGTGACAAGTAGTACTAAAAAGCAGTTTAGTCCCCAATTTAGCCCATAAACATCTCCAAAAGTGGCTAAGAAATTTAGTATCACGATCTGAAACAATATTATTTGGCACACCATGCAAGCGAATAATTTCATGAAAGAACAAATCAGCAACATTAACAACATCATCGCTTTTATGACATGTATAAAGTGTGCCATTTTCGAGAATCTATCCACGACAACAAATATGCTATCCCTCCGCTTCTTTGTTCGAGGTAAACCTAAAAGGAAGTCCATAGATATGTCCTCCAAGGAACACTAGGTACAGGCAAAGGCATATATAAACCATAAGGATTGAGTCGTGACTTAGCTTTTTGACATGTAGTGCAGTGAGCAGCAAGACACTCAACATCCCGTCTCATCTTTGGCCAAAAGAAATATGTAGCAACTATGTCCTTCATCTTCTTCACGCCAAAGTGTCCCATTAATCCTCCTCCATGCGCCTCCTTCAACAACAAAAGACGAACGGAGCTAGCTGGAATGCATAGCTTGTTAGCACGGAACACAAATCCATCATTAACGACAAACTTGTTCCACGTTCTTCCTTCTTTACAATTCTGCATTACATCTTTAAAATCAGCATCATGCACATATTGATCTTTGATGGTCTGCAAACCAAATATTCTGAAGTCAAGTTGTGAAAGCATAGTATAGCGACGAGACAATGCATCAGCAATAACATTTTATTTACCCTTCTTGTGTTTAATGACATAAGGGAAAGTCTCAATGAATTCAACCCATTTAGCATGTCTACGATTCAGTTTAGCTTGACTATTAATATGTTTCAACGATTCATGATCAGAATGTATAACAAATTCTTTTGGCCACAAATAATGTTGCCATGTTTCTAAAGTCCGAACAAGAGCATATAATTCTTTATCATAAGTAGAATAATTCAGACTAGGCCCACTACATTTTTTAGAAAAGTATGCAACAGGTTTGCCATCTTGTAATAACACACCTCCTAATCCAATTCCACTAGCATCACATTCAAGCTCAAAAGTCTTATTAAAATCAGGAAGTTGGAGTAAAGGAGCATGTGTCAACTTATCTTTCAATACCGTGAAGGCTTCTTCCTGTGCGGTACCCCAAACAAAAGGTACATCCTTCTTTATAACCTCGTTGAGAGGTGCAGCAATGGTGCTGAAATATCTCACAAAACGCCTATAGAAACCAGCAAGGCCAAGGAAACTCCTCACTTATGTGACCGTTTTGGGCCGTGGCCAACTCTTAATAGCTTCAATCTTGGCTTTATTAACTTCAATTTCCTGTGGAGTAACAACATAGCCAAGAAAAGATACTCGGTCGGTGGAAAAGGTGCACTTTCCAAGGTTACCAAACAAACGTGCATCACACAGAGAAATATAAGCAACACGTAAATGTTCCAAATGTTCCTCCAAAGATTTACTATAAATCAGTATATCATAAAAATAGACTACCACAAATCGTCCAATGGAAGCACGTAAAACTTCGTTCATTATCCTCATGAAAGTACTAGGTGCATTAGTTAACCCAAAAGGCATGACTAACCACTCATATAAACCAAACTTACTTTTAAATGTAGTTTTCCATTCATCTCCCAATTCCATACGAATTTGATGCTATCCACTATGCAAATCAACTTTGGAGAATATTGTAGAGGCACTTAATTCATAGAGCATATCATCTAGCCTAGGAATAGGATGACAATAACGAATAGTAATATTATTAATGCCTCTATAATCAACACACATACGCGATGTACCATCCTTTTTCGGCACTAGAATAATAGGAACGGCACAAGGACTAGGGATTCGCAAATATAACCTTTGTCGAGCAGCTCCTGGACTTGACCCATAATCTCCTTCGTCTCCTCCGGATTGGAATTGTATGGTGCATGGTTGGGTAGTGAAGCACCGGGAATTAAGTCAATCTGATGCTCAATCCCTCGAATAGGTGGTAATCTCGGTGGCACATCTTGTGGAAAGACATCAGCGAACTCCTGCAAAATGTTAGTAACCACAAGAGGCAAAGAGGAAGGCACGTCCTCGAATGAAAATAATGCATCTTTGCACACAAAAGCATAGCAAACAGATTTGCTGAAATCTAGATCATCAATATCAGATTTGGTGGCAAGTAAACATGCACTTTTCAATTTAATTTCAAAAGCAACATTAGATGGTTTATTATTTGGCTTCATGTGTTGCTAAAATTCTTTTGCCACAATCTGATTTTCACTCTTGTTTTTCTCCTGTTTTGCTTTATTAGCTCTATTAATATCATCTTTCAAAATGGAATCAGGAGTCATAGGAAGCAAAGTAATATTTTTATCCTTATGAATTAGAGTATACTGGTTGTTTCTACCATGGTGTACAGAATTTTTATCAAATTGCCATGGTCTACCAAGTAATAAGGAACATGCTTTCATAGGTACCACATCACAATCAACATAATCAGCATATGTAGAGATACTAAAATGCACACGAACGGTACGTGTTACCTTAATCTTGCGGCTGTTGTTGAACCATTGGATATAGTAAGGATGTGGATGCGGTCTTGTGGTGAGAGAGAGCTTCTCCACCATCTCCATGCTAGCCAAGTTGTTGCAGCTCCCTCCATCTATGATGACGCGAATAGAATGTTCCTTCACACTCCTTTGTATGGAACAAATTATGCCTCTAATTTTGCTCAGCTTGTGTAACCTGCACTCAAAACATGTTGAGCAACTAAACATTTATACCTGTCAGCATCTTCAGCAGCCATGTATTGCGTCTCATGATCAGAATCATCCCGACCGTGTTCTTAATGTGTAATAAGAGCCAAAGTCTCCTCATCATAGTCACTAGCGGACTCATACCCTCCATCCTCAATAGAAATCATCACATGCTAAGATTTGCATTCTCTCACAAAATTTCCTCTTCCCTTACAACGACGACAAATAATATCACTTGTGTGCCCTATTGATGCCATGGAAGAAGAAGAGCTCTACGCAGGCCCGACAGGTGTGCTCTTGGCAGATAGTGGTGGTTGTGCCTGCTTTCTTGTATCAAGGCTGGAGGTGGCACCTGATGGAGGTGCTAGTGCAGTGGAAGTAGAGGATGCACGTGGTGTCCATGATGAAGATCGACCTGTAGAAAAGTTAGTTCGCGCCAATGCATGTCGGTCCTGCACTTCACGTTCAGCTTTACAAGCAAGATGGAATAAACAAGTGATATTATTTTACTCCTTATACTCTAGAATGGTATGAATCTCTCTATTTAATCCACCCATAAAACATGCAAGCATAGCTTCATTCTCCTCAACAATACCACATCTAATCATGCCAGTTTGTAAATCCTGATAATATTCTACTACAGAATTTTTTTCCTTGTCTTAAACGATGCAATTTTTGAAGTAATTCACGTTGATAATATGGTGGAACCCAACGAGTACGCATAGCAGTTTTCAAAGCAGCCCAAGTAGCTGGAATAGGATATAATCTACAATGTTCAGACCACCAAACACTTGCAAAGCTAGTGAAAGCACAAATAGCAACAGGAACACGTCTCTCCTCAGGATATTGTAAACATGTAAATCATTGTCAATTTCTAACTCCCAAGTAAGATATATATCGGGAACATATCTACCCTCAAATGGTGGAATATTCAATTTTAGCTTAGGGAGATGGTCATGATCTCGTACCTGAGGGGGAGCCCTACCATTGCCATTATTTGCATGTGGACGACCTGGTGGTTGTGGTGCTGGTGGTTGCACATAGTTCTGATTTTGATCAACCTCATCCTCGTAATATGATGCATAATTTTCTTCCTCCGCATCAGCAGCAGGAGCCACAGAAGTATCCACAGCAACACCAATAGTTTGGCTAGGCGCAAGTGGGACACGGCTCGCTCGGCGGAGGGCTGTTTCATGACATGGAGGTAGCCGTTGTTGTTGTTGTTGTTGTTGTTGTTGTTGTTGTTGTTGTTGTTGTTGTAGAGGTGCGTTAGGTGCAGCCAGTGGTGGTGGTGGACGACGCGCGAGCAATTCATTAAACTTGTTATCGAGCTTTGTTTCGAACGTCTTCTCCATGCCATCTATCTTCTCCATGGCCTCTTCAAATCTGTTTAGCACAGCTTGCACCTCTCCACTCATCATTTGCTAAAATTTATCATGCAACTCATTATTCGTCATGTTCTCCCAGTCAGTCTCTTCGGCTTGTGATCCTGCCATGGTTAGCAGCAATAGAAACACACAAGAATATGATCCTACAGACTACTAACAAGAGGTGGTGGTGGGTGTCACAAATCCATCAAGCAAATCTCAAATTCTTACTAGTTCTTACCTAGCAACAGGCGGTGATCGGCAAGCGATGTAGTCAAAACTCTCAAAGATTGGATAGAGCGATTACCGGGGAGAGTCAAACGCACGACGTAGATGTATATGGAGCTGGGAAGGCTTATAATATGGTAGCAAAAAGGGTCAGCAATAATCAATTCAGAGATGCGAGCCTAGAACACTAACAAAATCACGACGCTGCACGTAAACAAGGGAGGAGCACACTCTGAATTTTTTTTCTCTTTTTCTTTTTTTGCACTTTTTTCCTCTTTTTTTTGCTCCGCAACAAATTTTTTTCGAAAAAGTCTACAAATGATCTAAAAGCTGCCTAGCCCGATTTTTTTTAAACTGGAACTATTTTTCTTCTACGGGTAGCACGGAAGTTGGGGAGTCCTACTCTGTCACGACTCGGAGTATGGCATGATCTAGAAATCCAAAACAAAGCAACAAATACTAGACTCGGACTGGTGGCGAAGATGAATCTGGTTGAAACTCGGACTAGTGGCGGATATATGTAGGGTAGTGGAACTCAGACTGGTGGTGAAACGGTGATGGAGGTGGACTCGGATTATCGTGATGGTTGTGGATATGTGGTATATGGCAGCGGTGATGACAATGGTGGTATATGGCAGCGATGGTGAAGATGGTGGTATATGGAAGCAGTGACGATGATGGTGGTATATGGCAGTGGTGACGACGATGGTGGTATATGGCAGCAGTGACGATGATGGTGGTATATGGCAGCGGTGACGATGATGGTGGTATATGGCAGCGGCGACGATGTTGGTGGTATATGGCAGCAGTGACGATGATGGTGGTATATGGCAGCGGTGACGATGATGGTGGTATATGGCAGCGGTGATGATGATGATGCAGCAACGGCGTGACAACTTGTGAACAGAACTCGACACCTTAAAGGACTAGACACAAAGACCAGCAACTAGACACGATGATGCAACCGCAAATTCAACAATGGAAAACCCTAAAAAGGTTATGCTAAGGCTCAGATTGGTTCGGATATGATGAACTAACCCTATTTTTTGTTGGCTTTTTCGTGGAATGTAGGTATGAAAATAGACTTGATCTAAACTACGAAAAACTGTAAATCTCACCGAGCAACCTGGAAATCTGATACCACTTGATAGAGGCAAATGTGTCTTGTCTTTCGATGAGATGGTGGCTATTGTTTTGGTGGAAGCCGACTTTGACGATCCGACAACGAACGTGCGAGGACGTCGTGCCTTAGTAATCGCTAAACCAACTCCGAGAGGTTGTTGACCATGCCGGAGCACGATCAACCTGACCACGAAGGTCTGTTCCTGCAGGCAAATGAAGAACAAGCAAGAAACTAAGATTGCAATCTGGATATTGCGAATATAAGAGGAAAGCTTTATTGATCAAGGTGGGGTTCTATGACACCTTTCTCTGGTCGTTGAACACAAACGAAGTACGCGAAGTTGCAGCTATGGCAAACTTTAATCTAAACAAAACCCAAAGTGTAAACGATGCCCTAAGGGCTGTATATATGGAGGAGAGAGGGGGGAATTTCTTGGCCCTTGGAGGAGGGGTCTGAAACCAACCCTAACTCTTGTTTCCCCACACATACAGACTCTAAAAACATCCTATGAACAAGTATTTCGAAATTACATAGGCCTGGCCCAAAAATAAGGTGACCCAGCACCTAGGATAGCCTCTGGACGAAATTTATGAAGTGTCATCTTGTATATTTCGTCCAAGGCTTCATGCACTCATTATGGTGGCTTCAATGTCCTGGAATCATCACTTGTAACTCCTTTCTTGTTCCCCTTGCGCACGCCATCACCTCCATGCTTGAACTTGCTCCAAGGTTCATCTTTCTTGTCCAAGCTAGGCCCTTCATTTGTAAGAAAAATAAATGTATCCAATTTAGGCAGCATCATATTCTCGTGAACATTAGAATCGTTACCAAGAAACGAAAGTACCTGGTGATTTAATTGGCGTGCTTGAGCTCTAGTAATTGGTCCAGTATGTATAGCAGCAGGGGCTGTGGGTGTAACAATGGTCTTGATGTCCTCATCAATTGGTGCCTCTCCAATGATGCGTGAGTAGTTCTTTGTAGACCTTCGGGTCCATAGTTAGTAGCTATATGGCTTCATCTCTCTCTCTTGATTCTCAATACAATGGTCTCTTGGAAATCCATTTGATGTAACTCTTTTGCGCTGTGTTTGTTGGGATACTTTCAGTTTATGATCAGATCTATCTTTTTATATCCATGAAAGTTATTTGAGTTTCTTTGAAATCTTATATGCATGATTGCTTATAGCCTCGTATTTCTTCTTCGATATTTGGTTTTTTTTACTATGAACAGTAGGGTAAAACCCCACCGCAATTTTTATTAATATAAATAAAAAATAGTAGCACAGAACAAAGACTAAAAAGAAAAAAAGAAATAAAACAGACTATACAGCAAGCTAAGGTAGCTAGCTAAGACTAAGAAAACAAAAAAGAGATACAAAAAAGGGCTTGAGGTGAGCCCCTGAAAGGAAAACTAACACTAAAGCTAAAACTAAAAGAAGGACTCCTCAAGTAACTAGCAAGCTAGCCAGCCAGGTGTTGAATTCATCAACATATTTAGCCTTGATCCTGTGTGACACTAACTTCAGTTCCTCAAAGTAAATGTGCTTCCATCCTTGGAAGGAGGGCTGAATGTTCTCAAAAACCTTATTGTTTCTTGTAATCCAAATAGCCCAAGAACCCAGGATGATGATCAACATGAAGAAAGGAACCTTCAATTTTTCCTTGAGATCTTGGAAGGCCTCTAGCACAGACAAGTTTGGAGATCTTTGTGGACATATGAAATTCCAACAGATCCTAGAGAATTGGCACCCCCAGAATAAATGATGAAGAGTTTCTTCTTGTTGGCAATTCATCACAGCACAATTGTATTCTTCCAAGATCATAGTTTCCTTCTTAGTAGGTTTCTTGTGTTCAGTGTATCATGTAGAAGCATCCAGAAGAACATTTTGTGTTTAGGTTGACATGAAGACTTCCAAATCCAGGCAAAGTGAGGTGGAACTTGTTTGACTCCTATGATCACTCTGTATGCCTTTGAAGCAGAGAAGTTCATATTGCCCCATATGTAACTCCAAGTGTTAGACATATGTAGAAATTCAGATTGTCTCAAATCATGGGAAACTTCTTCTAACAGAAGAAACTGCTGATATGCTTGATTGGACAAAGGCAGGTGGAACAAATCTTCGAGATACTCAGTGCTCACCACTTGTTGCACTGTCATTGTAGCATCTTGCACAAAAGAAAAAAGATGAGGATATTCTTGCTGTAAGACGGTAGTGCCCCACAAATCAGACCCAAAAAAGGCAGTTCTACCATCCCCTAAGTTGCATCTGGCCATGGCTTTATATTGATCAGTTAATTGAAGGATGGACCTCCACTAGAAAGACCCAACCAAATCATTCCCTGGTAATTTATTGTCCTGGCAGTGAGCTTCCTAGATGAGGTTAACCCAAGGTATGTCATGTCTGTTGTAAAATTTATGTAGATTTTTCATTAACAGAGCTTTGTTTTGAGCAAAAATGTCCATAACTCCCAGGCCACCTTGCACCTTTGGTCTACAAACAGTTGTCCACGCAACAGAGGCTGGCCTGTGATCTTCCATGTCAGAACCTCCCCATAAACAGTGTCTCAAGTACTTTATTACTTGTTGTTTGATAGTTACATGCACATCGAGGCAAGCCATGAAAAATATTGGCAAGGAAGCCAGTACTGATTTTACCAGAAGCAGTCTTCCAGCACTTGTCATAAATGTAGCCAAGCCAGCTAAACTTTTGGCAATTCTTTGAACCATTGGCATACATTGCTCCACGGTCGTCTTGGATAAGCCTAAAGGAAGTCCCAGGTAAGTGAAGGGGAAAACTCCTCTTTGGCAATTCAAAGTATTTGTAAGATATCAACCCTATCCTCAGTGATATTAATTGGAACCATGACAGATTTCTGGTAGTTTACTTTGAGACCTGTGGCTGTGGCAAAAGAATTCAGGAGAGCTTTTAGACAAAATAATTCTCTGGCATCTGCTTTCATGATCAACAGTGTGTCATCTACATATTGGACTATTGGGAAATCAGGGCATGAGTTAAGTTGAATAGGAGCAGTAATAAGGTCAAGATCCCTTGCTTTATTGAGAGTGGATTGTAATAAATCAGCAGCCAACACAAATAGCAGGGGTGGAAGAGGGTCTCCCTGCCTGACTCCCCTTCTACAATAGAATTTTTTGCCAGGAACCCCATTTAACATGACAGCAGAAGAAGCAGAGCTAAATAATATTTGAATCCAGGATATCCGCCTTTCCCCAAAACCTTTTGCTCTCGGGATGTCAATTATGGCTTGATGTTCAATTGTGTCAAAAGCCTTTTCAAAATCTAATTTCAGGACCAGTAGTTCCTTCCTTGATTTGAAACATTGGTGTAAATATTCATTGGACCAGCCAAGACAATCTTGAATCACCCTGTCTTTTAAGAACCCATACTGATTGATAAGGATGAGCTGCAAGATTATTTTCTGAAGTCTATTGGCCAATAATTTTATAATGATTTTGAGCACCCCATTAAGTAAAGATATAGGCCTGAAATCATTTGGGGTCATAGGCACCTCTTTCTTTGGAATCAATGTGATATAGGAAGTGTTGATGCTTTCCAAAGAGATGTTACCAGCATGAAAAGCATGGATGAGGTTTTTGACATATGTTCCCATGATATCCCAACAAGACTGAATGAACTCATTATTGAAACCATCTGGATCAGGGGATTTATCATGTGGAAACTCCTTGACAATTTGATTGATTTCTTCATCAGAGAAAGGCTTTTCTAAATCTTGAAATATCTAAGGATTGTTCTGTTGTCCCACAAGGCTGTGCAGGTCAAAATGCATTATGTGGCCCTGTGATTGGCCTAATCTTTTTTTGAAAGCCTCCCAAAGAATTCCAGCTTTTCCTGCATGGTCTGAAACTTCCACATTGTCCTCATTTCTGAGAATGGCAATTTTATTTATGTCTAAAGTTGATTGAGGCTTTGGTGTGAAAGAACTTTGTATTTTCATCTCCAAACTTTACCCCCTTAATCTTCCCTCTTTGTTTCCAATAAATCTTTTGATTGGTGAGAATGGTCATTAAGTGTTCTTTCAACATCTTTCTGTAGTTCCATTCAAATGTATTGAGCATTCTGAATTCCTCAAAGAAGTCTAGCAAGTATATGCATTCATTAATATCAGCAATTTGTTTCCTCATACAAGGCATATCCTTGATCCATAATTTGATGCTTCTTCTAAGGTGCTTCAGCTTTGCATTGATGATTTTAGCAGGGTCGGAAAATCCAACAGGGATATCCCAAGCATTTTTAACAATGTCTTTGAAGGAAGAATGCTTAAGCCAATAATTCTCAAACCTAAAAACTTTGGATTTAGGAATTGAAGTCCCCACTTTTATTACACAGGGGAGATGGTCAGAAATGGGCCTAGCCAGAGGCAAGGCAGTTGTGTTAGGGAATGAAGTCATCCAAGCAGCAGAAGTAAAAAACCAGTCCAACTTTTCTAGCAGAGGATTTTCTTGCATATTACTCCAACTGTATTGCCTGCCTTTCAGGGGTAGTTCCACTAAACCTAAGTTGTCGATGGCTTCATTAAAAAGGAGAATTTGGTTGATGTCACCCCCAGGTTTATTCCTATCAGAAGGTGATCTGATGAAATTGAAATCCCCCATAATAATACAGTCTTCATCATGTGGCATTTGGATATTATTAAACCAATTGAGGAAATCAACTTTGTCAGCTTGTTCACAAGGGCCATAAACGTTTGTGAGTATCCATGTTTGTGCAGAGCTGTTGCAGGTGAACTTAACAGAGAGAGAGAGAGAGAGAATCTGTTAGAAAACATCAATTCCCCCTTAAAAAGGCCTTCATTCTAAGCAATGAGGATTCCTCCAGAAGCTCCAATTGAAGGGAGAAATTCAAACTTATTAAATCTTCTAGGGCAGAACTTATTAATGTAAGCTAGGTCAAAATGTTCTCTTTTATTTTCTTGTAAGCAAAGAATTCCAGCAGCACTTTCCACCACTTTCTGTTTAATTGCCAACCATTTATTGTCAGAATTGATTCCTCTGATGTTCTAGTTCAGAATATTCCAAGACCTGTGATTATTCATGAAGTAAACTTAATGTGCTATGGGGTCCTCTCAAGGCCCACCCCTTGAGAAAAAAACATGTGAAGAGCCAGTGCAAATGACCCTCATACCACATAGGTTTGCTCTCACATATAACAATGGGCATCAGCAAGATCCAGCTCACATATCCATGAAACAAGCATTTAACATATGCCACACACATAATAAGCTCCAAGCAGACCAAGCAGTAGCAACTAACCAAAATAAAAGTTTTACATCCCTTAAGAAGCAAAGTCATACATAACCAGTCATTGAACCAACATTTTGCAAAAGTTGCCACCTTCCTAGACCCACTTCTATCATAGAATGAACTAATCATTTAGAACTATCCTTGGAGTTGTTTTATTTGGCCTCAGACACCTTGGCCAACTCCTCTTGCTCTAGTTCTTTCTTCTTTGGCCTCTTAGCTAACTTCTCCTGGAGATCCTCCTCAGCAACCTTGCAAAAAGCACTAGTGAGGTTTTTGACAATCTTATTCTGAATGATAGGTGGGACAGCATTGCATGGTAAACACTCCTTACTAACACATGAATTTCTTTTGTACCCATAATTTTCCTCTCTAATTCTATCACTCCTTCTTACCTGATTTTCCACCAGTGGCCTTTTTCCTCTTCTCTTCCTAGAGATGGCCTCACCAGCAGGTAGAAGGATGATATTATTTGGAGAAATTCTCTTTAGTGGGCTACTTGCCTCCGAGGATGAATGTGCTGTAGGGCTGACACCATCATTTTCTTTATCCTGACTAGTATTTGTGGTGTGCTAACAAACAGGAGCCTGGGTAGCAGAACAAGCAGCAGGAATTATGAATGTCATAGTGTCCTCTTCATTGCAGTTATCAGTCAAAATGTGCCATAAAGGGGATTTTAACAATTTTAAAGTCCAGTCAAATCTATCAGGAGTGAGCAACAGGTTCAGTATGAAACTGAACCAACTTATAGGAATCTCAGCTTCAACTGCATTAGGAACCTCCTGAGATAATGGAGCAAAATGCTTGACCCATAATTCCAGACCTTCTTCAGAAATTAAGTGTTCTCCATCAATAACTGAGAGAGCATGTGATTGTACTAAATTACAGTATTCAGTTGGAATAGATGGTTTAACCTGTGAGACATTACCTTTAGAAGAGCCAGGCTGCATGGAATTGACCTGAAGAGATCCCACACCCACCTTAGATTCATGAACTTGTTCTAGAGCAAACAACATAGTAACTTTCTGAACTTCCTGATTGCTGACAGAACCCTGCTTGGGAATCTCAGAAGAGATAGGATGCAGGACAGCCTGCTGGGTGTCTTGCTGCACTGCAACAGCCTGATCATTTGCAGGCAAATCCACAGAAGCTTGAACATCCCCCACAGCCTCCACCACTGGCACAAAGTGTTCATCAACTACTGGTGGTGGCAGGGGAACTATGACCTGAATTGGATGCATAACCTGCTGGATATTTTGCTCTGGATTAATAAGAGGAGCAGGGATGGCAGGCACAGGGTGCTCCTCCAGGTCAGGAGGATAAGGCTGAAGAAGATTTTGAAGTCCATCACCCAAGACAGGAACAACTTCATCTGCAATAGCCTGATTAACTTCCTCACTACTGTTAACACCCCCATAACATTGTGGGAAAGGAGACCTTCAGACAGAGATACTGTGGTTGTTATGCTGCTGTTCGGGATTGCATCATTGTCATCCACCATAATTTCATCTTGAGGCACCTGCTGCGGCATTGGAATAGGAGGGAAGGCCCAATGCCCCTGCTCCTCCCAGTCATCCCACTCATCCTTGTGTTCTTGCTCATTATTAATCGCAGCATGATGAAACCCAGGAAAATCATTCGCATTGAGTGGAATAGGATGCGGATCAACGCCAGGAGGTGGAATAGGATCCTTGTCAGGTGGTCCCCCTCCCAGCATTTCTTCCATAAGAACTTCAATTGCACTCGTCAAGGATTCTCCCTCGAACATCTCCCCTTCAGTCCATCTTAAGCTCTTTGGAATTTCCTGTAAATCCGTAACTCTAGCTTTGACCAGAACTTTCCCCTTCAAAGCATCCTCTTTCTCCCAACTGATAATCTTGGCGAATCGAGCAACTGCTGCAGCAATATCTTCAGTGTTGCAGTTATCAAACGGAATCCCCACAATCAGTAGCCAGTAGACCCTATTGAAATTAACTCTTCTCCAGTTTCGTCCCTCATTGTGTCTAGTGAAAGAAATAAAAACATCCCCAAATGCATGCGGACTATCTCTAACCAGTCTGTCTCTGTCTCTCACATGTCTGAACTGCACATAGGCTTCCCCGAACTGCACATAGGCTTCCCCGAAGAGGTAGGTGGCGAAGAAGTCGACAGAGTGGCACAAAAGGAGAGAGCAGAGGAATGCAAGGAGTCCGGCACCTGCCTCGGTTGGAAATTAGGAAAAAAAATCCCATGACCAGCTCTTTGAGTGTTGTCGCTTGCCTGATCTGAATAGCGGGCCCTCTCTGAGCAAACCACGACTCCACTTCCCCATGACCCCAAGCACCGTTAGGTGGGCTTTTGAATGGCTCAAATGTGATGAAAGGCCACAGCCCAGAGCCTTTTGGTCTAGAACAGAACCTTGCAATGTGGCCAACTTCTCCACACGCAAAACACGTCTGTGGGTCATTAATGCGCGCATGCACATTGCTGACCTGACCATGCAACATGGTTTCTGGCTCATTAGGGAGCACTGAATTGCCATCAGTAATGCGTGGCACGCTAGAATCATGCTCTTCTTGAATGTTGCCGGAGAGACATTGGAAAACTGATCGGGGCCTTTGCTCCGGTGATCTGCTCCGGCAATCGCCGGAAACAGTCACAGCTCTCCCATGACGTCCAACCAGGGTCCATTCGGCCTCCTCTTCCTTGTAAAACAATCTTTCTTCTCGAATCCAATGTGGTCCACCATCACCCCAGAGACTAAAAACCATCTCAAAGTCTTTCTCAATCACTCTACCCGCATTGTAAATTTGAAAACCAACAGATTTAGAGGCTACTGAAAATTTGAACGATCTATCCTTGAGATGGCAAACTCTAAAGCCTTGTGTGTAACCTCCAAAGGAAGCAAGCAGAGCCACACTGACCATATGAATATCCAGCTTGAAAGAGGCATGAGCAAAAGAAACCACCAAAATGAACTCTTTTTGACGAAAGCCTAGTGAGAACACCACAGGGTGCCCAAATTTGGATCGAACACTTGCCTGAAATTCCTTGCCACGGTTGAAGTTGAGGTTGAATGGCGGCATGGTCACCGACGTGGCCGAGCCTCCACCCAATGGACCGATGGATCCACCCGGACTAGCCAAGAGAGGAGAAGAGTATGTTGGACGCCGGCGCCAGAGAGGCCACGGGCGTGTTGGGTGGCCGCCGGGGCCGGAGTGGCCACCGGCGCAGAGCTCTCCTAGGCGCCTCTCCTAGTTGCCTCTCCTAGCCTCCGATGACATATCATTGCGTCTCATGATATTTGGGTTTTGTTTGGCCAACTTGATCTATTTATCTTGCAATGGGAAGAGGTGCTTGTAGTGGGTTCGATCTTACGGTGCTTGATCCCAGTGACAAAAAGGGAAACAACATGTATGTATCATTGCTACTAAGGATACAATGATGGGGTCTATCTCTACAGAGATAGATCTTGTCTACATCATGTCATCGTTCATATTGCATTACTCCGTTTTCCATGAACTTAATACACTAGATGCATGCAGGATAGCAGTTGATGTGTGGACTAATAGTAGTAGATGCAGGAAGGAGTCGGTCTACTAATCTTGGACGTGATGCCTATGTAATGATCATTGCCTGGATATCGTCATGAGTATTTGAAGTTCTATCAATTGCCCAACAGTAATTTGTTCACCCACCGCTTTGCTATTTTTCTCGAGAGAAGCCACTAGTGAAACCTACAGCCCCCGGGTCACTTTCTCATATTATTTGCCTTTGCGATCTACTTTTATTTGCATTTATTTTCAGATCTATTAATCCAAAAACCCAAAAATACTTTGCTGCACTTTATTTTATTTGTGATCTATTTATTCAATCTATTACAACCTTTTTCCTGTCAGGCACCAATTTCTGGCACCGTTACCCGAAAGGGGTTGACAACCCCTTTAACACATCGGGTTGCGAGGATTTGTTATCTATGTGCAAGGGCTGTTTACGTTATGTTGCTTTGTTCTCCTACTAGTTCGATAACCTTGGTTTCATATCTGAGGGAAACACGTACCGCCGCTGTGCTACATCACCCCTTCCTCTTGGGGGAAATATCGATGTAGCTTCAAGCGACATCAAAAGGAATTTCTCACGCCGTTGCCGGGTAGGATCTTCAACATATACCAGGTTCCTAATCACAAATCTCATCTCCTCGCAATTTACATTATTTTCCATTTGCCTATCATTTTCCTCTCCCCCACTTCACAAAAATTTTCCGTTTTATTCGCCTCTCTTTTTCGTTCGCCGTTTTCTTGCCGGATCTGTTGTTGTGTGCAATCTTGTTTGCTGTTATTATCATTATGGATAGTTTTTCCTCTATTGCTTGCACTCCTGAGAACGAAGTTCTCATCTTTAAACAAAGGGGAGGAGAAAATTTAAAAGATGCTTGGTATAGGATTTGCAATGCTCATAAAAGATCTACTCATAAGCAATCCATCGTTGTTCTTATTCATTGTTTTTATGTTGGCATCACCACTTGGTATAGATTCGTCCTTGATACGATTACCGGTGGAAATTTCTTGATGTGTCCTTCTATTGATGCCTTTAATGCTATGGGAAATTTAGTGGGTTCACCACCCCTCATGATCAATGAGACAACTTTGACTCTTGAGCATGTTATGGAAAGACTAGATGATATTGAAAAGAAAATGCTCACTGAAGATCATATAGAAATTATAGATAAAAAGATTCATAATTTTTCTACCAATATTGTGTCAAAGGTGGGAGATATTCTTAAGTTGTTAAGGGAAAAGGGTACCATAAATCATGATAGAATAGAAGAAAGCCCTTCTCGGATTGATAAATTAGAAGAATTTTTTAGTAATCTAAGCATGGCTTTCGCTTCCGCTAAAACTATCAAAAAAACTTCCGCTAATTTTTTTAGTAATAGTAATAAAGAAGATCTTAAGATGATTGGTATTCACCCGGATTTTGTTGAAGTGATAAGGGATCATTTTTGCAAGAATGAAATCTTTGAATTTAATCCTAAAAGTGGTGTTATTCAAAATATTTATGATAAATCTTTGAATGATTCTAAGTGTTTGATTGAAGAATTGGACAAAGATGACAAAACTTAGATCTTTGCTTTTTCCTAGCTAAGGGTGTAACACTATAGCGCTTGTTCGCGCGCGCATGATAGAGGAGCTCTTCATGCATGAAGAGCTTATCTATTCCTGCGCCTATGCGCGTAGGCACACGCCCGCATAGATTGATATATACATAACTGCAGTTATGTATATATCAACCCGTGTACGCATGCACACATAGATAGATCTCTCTGCAGAGAGATCTATCCGCCCAGGTGCACATGCATGTACGCGTGTGCGTAAATGGCACGGGCACACATACGCGTGCGGGATTAGACCGCACGCACCACTCGCGCATACACACGTGCGGGAGGCAACCCAATGAATAAATTTTCTTTTTTAATTTTGCTTTCTGTTCTTGAGTGTTAAGACAATTATGCTACTGTTATGATTGTGCTTTTTATGTTTTAATTAGTGTTTGTGCCAAGTGAAGTCTTTAGGATCTTCTTCGGTGATAGGTGTTTGATCTTGCTGAAAAACAGAAACTTTTACGCTCATGAAAATAATTTTCATATTTTACCAGAGAGAGATAAAATACTCATTCCACTTGAAGTAGATCAATATACAAATTGCTTTGGTCATCCTAATTGTTTAGAATTTTTGGAGTTACAAAAGTATTCGAAATAATCAGATTGCTATAGACTGTTCTGTTTTGACAGATTCTGTTTTCTTTGTGTCGTGTGCTTATTTTGATGGCTCTATTGTTTTCTTTGATGAGTTTTTGCCATACGAAAGTGGGAATACAGTAGATATAATACAAAATATGATTTGGTTTGATACAATACTTCTAGTAGTGATTTATTATTCCTATACTAATGAATCTCATGAAGGTTTTTGTTGAGTTTTGTGTGAGTGAAGTTTTCATGTTTTGGGTTATCTTACGATGGATGAAAGAATAAAGGATTGAAGAGCCTAAGCTTGGGGATGCCCCGGCATCCCAAGCTATTATCCGAAAATGAGCAACCAACTAAGCTTGGGGATGCCCCCGAGTGGCATCCCCTCTTTCTTCTAACGACCATCGGTATTTTACTCGAAACTATATTTTTATTCGTCACATGATATGTGTTTTGCTTGGAGTGTCTTGTATGATATGAGTCTTTGCTTCTTTTATTTTTGTGTCTGAAGTCATCAACCCTTGCTGGACACACCTATTTTAGAGAGCCAAAATTATGTCATGACTTGTTAGAATTGCTCTCTATGCTTCACTTAAATTTTTATGAGCTATGGACTTGCTCTAGTGCTTCACTTATATCTTTTTTGAGCACGGTGTGATTTAGTATTTTTGAAGAAACGCTCTCTTGCTTTACTTAGATTTTTTTAGTGTTAGTAAAATTTTCAAGAAATTCTCTCTTGCTTCACTTAAATTAATTTGAGAGAAAGAATAATTATGCTCATGATCTTTACTAATATTTGTTTGAGCTTGTCAAAAGCAACACATGAAAATTAGTTCCCAAGTGATAGATATCCAAGAAGGATATAATAAAAACTTTCATGAAGATCATTGGACAAAATAAACTTGATTCTTAGTAATAGTTTGAGATATGATGATGTGATATGTGAGTCATTTTGATGAGTAATTATGCTTTAGTAAGAATATTGGTGTTAAGGTTTGTGATTCCCTATGCAAGCATGAAAGTAAATAGTTATGCAATGAAATTATATCCTACTTATGGTGCATTATTCGGTGTTAGTTATTCTTAATTCTCTCTTATGAGATTATTCGTTTTTTAGTTGTTTGCTTCCCAATCTTTTGCTAGCCTTCATTTTGCACTAAGTATGATCTCTACTTGTGCATCCAAAAACCTTTAAACCAGTTTTTTACTTGTGATATCTACCTATATGCGGTATTCTTTTGCCGTTCTAAGCAAATTTGTATGTGCCATCTCTAATTTTCAAAATAAACATCTCTTTTGTGTGTGTGCTTCGCTCGCGGAGTGGTGAGGGGTGGCTAATATTTTCCATGCTAGATGTGTTATTCTCACGATGAGTGTTTAATCACTTGTCATTGCACGAGAGTAAGGCAAAGGTATTAGGGATGCCCAGTCCCAAAATGCAAAAAATGAATTTACTTTATGTTGTCAAATAATAAATTCCTTGGAAGGTGTTGGTATGGAGGGCACCTGTGGATATGGCTAGCCATGGAAAGTGAAAGTATGGTGGAAAAAGGAGTAAACTTTATTTTCTGTTTGCGAACCGCCTATGATACATCTATGCAAGGAAAGTATTGGGAACTCTAAGTCGTTTTCATTGGTGGGATGGATACACCTCCCAAAATGTTTTTATCTCTAAGTTTTTTGCTTTGAGCTCTAGCACCTCTACAAATCCCTACTTCCCTCTGCAAAGGGCCTATATTTTACTCTATGCAAATTTTATTTTGAATTTGAGTCTCCATCTTCTCTTATAGAAGCACCAACTAGGAGGCAATATGATCATACTTGAGTATTGGACATAGCTAATATGCGAGTGTGTTTCATGAATGGATCAATGGTTGAGTATGATGGGCTAGGGATAGCTTATTTTAGAGTTGATATTTTGAAAGACATGGTTGCTTGTTGATATGCTTGAGTATCTAAATTATCATGTCAAAACTAGACTATTGCTTTGGACAACTAAAAGTCCAAATGTCCTTGCTATAAATAAAATAAATATGATATCACATGTTAGGCAGCGTTCCACATCAAAAATTATGTTTTTATCACTTACCTACTCAAGGACGAGTAGGAGTTAAGCTTGGGGATGCTGATACGTCTCCAACGTATCTATAATTTTTTATTGTTCCATGCTGTTATATTATCAATCTTGGATGTTTTATAATCATTTTTGGTACTAACCTATTGACATAGTGCCAGTTGCTATTTTTTCCATGTTTTGTACATCGCGGAAAATCAATATCAGACGGAGTCCAAATGCCTCGAAACTTTACGAAGAATTTTTATAGGCCAGAAGGAACACAACGGGTCCTGGCTGCGCCTGGGGGACTTTCGGGACTAAGCGCCACCGCCTCGAGGCGGAACTTGGGCAGGAGCACTTTTTGCCCTCCGGCGGAGCGATTCCGCTGGGGAACTTCCCTCCCGGAGGGGGAAATCATCGTCATCATCATCACCAACAACTCTCCCATCTTGGGGAGGGCAATGTTCATCAACATCTTCAACAGCACCATCTCCTCTCAAACCCTAGTTCATCTCTCGTGTTCAATATTGTTACCGGAACTATAGATTGGTACTTGTGGGTGACTAGTAGTGTTGATTACATCTTGTAGTTGATTACTATGTGGTTTATTCGGTGGAAGAGTATATGTTCAGATCCATTATGCTATTTAATACTCCTCTGATCATGAACATGCTTATCATTTGTGAGTAGTCAATTTTGTTCTTGAGGTCACGGGAGAAATCACGTTGCAAGTAATCATGTGAACTTGATATGTGTTCGATATTTTGATAGTATGTATTTTGTTATTCCCTTAGTGGTGTCATGAGAACGTCGACTACATGACACTTCACCATATTTGGGCCTAAGGGAATGCATTGTGGACTAGCTATTAGATGGTGGGTTGCGAGAGTGACAAAAACTTAAACCCCGGTTTATGCGCTCTTTCGTAAGGGACCGATTGGATCCAAAAGTTTAATGATATGGTTAGAATTTATTGTTAACACTTTTCTCGTAGTTGCGGATGCTTGCGAGAGGGTTAATCATAAGTAGGTGGTTTGTTCAAGTAAGAACGAAACCTAAGCACCGGTCCACACACATATCAAATTATCAAAGTAGTGAACACAAATCAAACCAACATGATGAAAGTGACTAGATGAAATTCCCGTGTACCCTCAAGAACGCTTTGCTAATCATAAGAGACCGTTTTGTCCTGTCCTTTGCCTCAAAAGGATTGGGAAACCTTGCTGCACTTTTGTTACTCTTATTGTTACTTGCTCGTTACAAATTATCTTGCTATCAAACTACTCGCTACTTACAATTTCAGCACTTGCAGACAATACCTTACCGGAAACTACTTGTCATTTCCTTCTGCTCCTCGTTGGGTTCTACACTCTTACTTATCGAAAAGAACCACAATTGATCACCTATACTTTTGGGTCATCAGTCGCCGCACCATCTTGAAAAAATAGTCGAAGTAGACTCGGCATCATCAATGCCACAAAGAGGGATGGCGGTGAAGTCGAACTTGGGGGCTTCTTCTTGGAGCTCATTGGGATTGGACATCTTGGTGGTACTAGCCTCATGCTCGCCATCTTGGGGTGGATAAGCCTTAGCCTTCATGAGTTCTTGTTCCGCCTTGAGAGCACCAATGTAGTTGTTGTAGAGGGACTTGTAGTTCTCGAGGAAGATAGTCTTGGAGATGTCATTGTGCAAACCCATCATGAAGTGGAACTTCATCGAAATGGGGTCGTCCACATCGGCTCGTCGGAAGGCAATCTTTATCTCCTTGAAGTACACATCAATGGAATTAGATCCTTGGATGGTGTTCTCCAATTGGCGTAGAAGTTGTTCCGTGTAAGTTGGAGGCACGAACTCTCGCCGCATAGATCTCTTCGTCTTGGGCCAACTCATATCATAGGTTTCCGAAGCTGTGTGAAGCCACCATGTCAACGCGTAGTCATGGAAGTCTCTTGTGGCATACTTCACTTGATATTCGGGAGGAACATGATGTAGTTTGAGGTAGTCGTCCATAAAGCGCTCCCACTCAAGATACTCCTCGGGTTCTAGAGGCCCATAGAAAGGAATCTCGTGGTCGATGTCAAGGTCATAGTAGCTCGTGGAAGTTGCGGACTTGAGCTTGGGGAGCTTCTCTTGAGCATAGTCTTGGGGTTCTTGTAGCCAAAGATGTTGTATATCCGAAGGCGAAGATGCCTTTGAAGTCGCCTGGCGAAGATGCCAAGGGAGATGGTGAAGTCGTTGAGTGGTTGTTGGTGTTGATCTCTTGACCTTCACATTCGTGTCGTTGATGCTCTCAATGCTGATGTGACCTTGCCGGAGAAGGTAGCTCGGAAGCATGTGCTCTTGAACGTCTTCTCGAAGACGATAACGATCGCTTGTAGGCCTTGATGAGGGCTTTGATCTCTTCTATTTGAGCATCCATCTTGGCATCGAAGTTGTTGTTCATGGCACCGAACTTGTCATTGTTTTTGTAGACCGAAGGTGGTGTGCTTTGCCTATCCATCACAGGACTCGAGTAGAGGTGAGTAGGAAATGAGATAAACAATACCAAGTTACCTGTTCCTAAAGTAAGGATGTATCCCATTTCACTCAATGTGAAATGAAAGAATAGTGGAATTGGTACCGGACTTGTTCACTCACACCTATCAAGTAAAGCTTATGGAGTAGCTTAGTGAGAATAGTGGAACAAAAATTTGATGCAAAATGTTAGAAAGAGTCAATAATGTTGAAAGAGATTCACAAAATCGCAAGTGAAACAAGTAGACCAATAGCAATATGTAGCACACCGAAACACACACACGGATAGATAGATGGGGTCGTGCAACCAAGGAATGAGCTCAAAATGTGGAATCCACGGAAAATGCTCGTGTTGCACAACTCAAGATAGACGCTAGCACGATTGCTCAATAGGCGCATACAACACTTGTGCACAACCGATAAGATGCAAAATGGATAAACTTTCTATCCCAGGTATGATGTGTATGTATGGTGTTCCGGTGTTCCTCTCAAGATGATCCAACATGATCGAATATGACAATCTTATGTGCAATGTGGTATGATGCTATTGCACTTTCTTACAAGCTCTTTGTTCACTCTTTTTCTTTGCTTAAAAGCTTATTCAATTTTTATGGCCAATATGCGAAATGTACAAACCAAGATAGCAATTGTGTATATGTAGGAACAATCTTGTGGCACAAGGGATGATATGATACCAATATGATATGGTATGTATGCAATGGAAGGTATAGATCGATGATCACTAATGTACACAAGTAACGTTGCCGGCAATACTCAAAGGCTAGTCTCGATAGGTAAGTGACGTAAAATGGGCTAGGGTTTATCAGTGCAATTGCAATGAGAATGTACAATGATGTCGTCGAGGTTACCGTCAATGGTTTGTCAAGTGTATATAGGGACAGATAATGATGAAGTGGTCAATGTCAATGATGACCTCATGGCGATGAGGAGCGGCGGTGTTCTTGATGTAGAACTGTTCCTAATTAGTGGAAACACCTTAGGAAATGGAAAAACCGCGAAATCAAAATCTCCAGTGTCAAATGTCAAAACAGTGGTAGCGGGAAAGCGGTGGTGGTTGCGGAAGTAATGGTGGAAACCCGGTCAAAATGGGTTAAGGCGGTGGAAGGGTATGATGGGCTATACACGGTGTTGGAGTTGGAAGCACGGTCACTAAGTAGCCAAATCACCTTAGGAGACACAACTCACAACACAAACAAAATTGGGTTAAGTTGGGGTGGCGGAAGTGTATGGTGGGCAAGCCTATGCAGAAGTTATGGTGGGAGCCCTAGGCAAAGATGCCAAAGTGCCAAAAAAATTGATGGAGTCAAATGGTGTTGAAACCAAGCTAGAGAGATAGAGGATGTCAATAGCTACTCAACGAGCTAAAGAACACGAAAATTGGACTCCATATGTGAAAGTTATGGGCAAAACGGTGAAACACGGGAGGCTGAATTCCCAGGGGTCAGAAATCCGGGGGTGGGGGGCGGATATCCGGGGGCTGATGACCAGAACCATGCAGATTTTGTGCTCGAGGAGCCGAATATCTGGCTTGGGACCCGGATGTCCGGCCCGATGATTCCAGATTGGTATTTGGACTTCGAAACTCGGTTTGGAGCGGAAATTGATGATTTTGGGGGCAAAATTTGATGGATTTTGTGGATGGAAGGTGGAGAAAAGTGGGGAGAAGCTAGATCTACTCAAGACACAACAGATCCATGGATCAAAATCAACAAAACATCATCAAACCAACAAATCACAAAAAACATTTGGGGGCTATTTTTGGTGGGGATTTTTGAATTTAGGATGAAATCAAGCAAAAGAAGGCTACTAAACGGTGGGAGGGACTCCAAATATGTGATAAATGTGGCTCATGATACCAAATGATACGAGGCTAACCCGGTGTAGGCCGATCTTTCATGATTGGAGTGGATTCCCTCGAAGAACATGAAGAACACGGGGAAGAACAGGGAGAAATCACAATGGGAAATACTCAAGAACAAGTCCAATCAAACATCCATTAGATAATCAAACACACAAGATCCACAAGGTACTTAAACAACAAAAGGAAATATACAAGGTAAAGTTCATCTCCATGAGGAGGTCTTGATGATATCCTAAACGGATCTTCCCTTGTGGGGTCTTGAATCCAAGATGGATCTTCTCCATAGACGCCACATTCTCTCTCGGTGGAGTAGATCCGGATGGATGAGCAAAGCTCTATCTCTAAATGAGATATCACATTGGCTAACCCTAACTAGGAGGAGGGAGAGGAGTATATATAGTCTAAGCCACGAAGGGGTAAGTGGGAAAGGGATACATGGGCCTCTGGCCCGGTTAGGCATGCGCAGGTGCCTGACGTTCGGGGCTTCGGGACGAGCCGAATGCCTGGGGTCTCGGCCGTATGTCTGGGCTGAAGTGGCACTCCGGTTGCTCTCTGGATACGTCGCTGCCGAATTTCCGGGGGAAGTGTCGGATGTCCGGGATGTCGAGAGGCGCCGTATGTCCGGGGTTGCTGTCGGATGTCTGGCTGCTGCGGTTTGTTTGGCCGAGTATTAGTGCAGCAGTTGGGCGGCTGCACAGGAGCCAGATGTCCGGCCTTTGGCTCGAATGTCCGTCCGCTGTAGCTTCAGCAGCTCCATCTTCTTCCGTCGTCGCTTCCATACTTCCCTAGCGTATGGTGTAGTTGTTCCTTGGCGCTTGCACTCCTCCTCGTCCATAGTCTTCCGAGAATACCTATGCATGCACACGAGTGGAGTGTCAAGTAGTATACCATCCTTGAAGGGGTCAAGTGAGCACGTGTAAAGGAGATGATTCACCTTTGTGTATGTGAAGTGGAGGTCGCACGTGTCATTTGCCAAATGGACTCTTGACATGGTGATGTCCATAGGATGCTTCGTATCACCGTGCATGCCAGAGACATCTCCCTCTCCATCTCCTTCCTAACCTATAATTTGTAAGATTGAACATGTTTATGACATCAATGAATCATTCCTCTTGGTGTGTCTATTTATTTATGTTTGAGTGATTGATCCGGTTCTAGGTTGAGGTGTGATCTAGTATGCAAAATTAGTCTTTGTGGTATGATCTAGTGTTTACTCGTGTTGCACATTATGTTGGGAGACGTACTTACTTGTGATCTTGTTATCACCTGCACATATTTAGATACATTATAACTGAGCACTTTTCCTGCCCTCTTAGACTATTAGCATTTGTATCCGTTGGATCGTCATTTTAGGCTCCTTGGCCATCCGATTGGCTCTTAATCGCATGCAATCGCGCGATCAGGATCGTGTAATGAGCGATAACATCGTCAGGCCACTGCACTGGTGGTATTTTTCTGCTTCTAAGATTGAATTGGGCCTATTGGGCCTATACTACACTCTCGTGCGATGCAAAAGTATAAAACCCTAAAACACTCGACACTTGTGACCCTACTTTCGTTCCTGGCAGCCTCGTATGGTAGCATCTCTCCATGGTCTAGTGACCTAGGTGTCTATGGATGCGAGAGCTTGGACTCCCATGGCGACTACGCTAGGTTTCCACCGACGTGACTGACAGCGCATGTAGAGATAAGACTACCATCCTTTCCTCCATCCTCACCCTGCACGATGGCCATGGGCGCCGCCGGCAGCCCGGCAGACCTCTTCCTCGCAGGCAGGGTGAACTGACTTGAGGACTGCTTCTTTCCTAGTGAGACCTCTTCTCACATGTGGAGGAATCCTTTTCTTGCAACATATGTGCATTGAGTTTACTACTGAAACGGATGGTAGGATGATTGGCAGAGCTCACAACTCATCCTTTTATGGAGGTGCAAGCTATTTTGACATCGTGCAACTGGAGGCCTAACTAGCCTCCTCGGCCTGACGAGAAGTTGTAGGACGAGCCGGGTGGCCCTGAGGTCCAGCAGGTGCCATCCGCTGCCTACAGAGTATATTGCCATTAGATGGATGCTTCTCTGCCCTATTTGTCCATATCATTTCTTAAAACAATCTGAGTTATGTTCTCCTTAGATGTATGTACATACGTAAAGGAAGAGGAGTAAGAAATAGAGTGGACGAGGGATGAGAAATCATATCTGCAGGCATGTAATGTTTTCAAAATTTTTAGTTCATCTAATCAGTATTACACCTTATAAATTTATGATAAGCTACAATAACTATCTTCACTCTTGCTTCCAAACAAACAAAACATACTATTTTCGCTATTCTGTGCTTGTGCTGCCAATCTCTTGCGTTGTAGGATTTCTCAAAAATAATCACATATTGTATCATGCTACACTTTGCCGAGGAGAAGCGGCAACATAAAGGCTCCTAGCGTACATGCTATTCCCGTGAGATGGGAAGTGGCTTCACCTCATGCGGAAACATCAAGGAGACCGATGCTGAAACCACACTCCTAGCTCCAAGGGTTGGGTGCTGCATCAACATTTTATTCTGCCATGTGTTTGGCCTATTATATAGCATACCATATTCCTTGTTCTTCCTAACACATGTTCCTTAACCCGCTTTGACCATATTACATGGATCAGTAAGTATTTTTATTGATGGTTGCAATGGATGGAAGGTGTTTAGTATGCATAATCTATATCATTCGAGTGAAAGAGAGATGGTTGAGCCTCATTTGATAACACATTTTACACTATTTGTAATGAACTTTGCTTATCTCTATGAAAACCTGCAATCTCATTTGTTCTCAGAGTTTGGCTTCATAACTTTTTTGAATTCATAAATTTTAAGTGTATAATTACTGATTTCATCGTATACATATCTGAACCTTTCTTCTCATGAGGAAACGAATTAAGAAAAGAAAAGTTCCTTTTGTGTCTATCTTTTTGCATATTCTGTTCTTTTGAACCATAAAAGAAGAATTTGTTTGAGTACCAATTGTGCCCAATCATTAAAATCAAGTGTTGTTTTTTAGTACACACACCCAGTTTGAGATAATATATTGTTGAGTTCGGTGCTAATTTTGGTGCAGAAATATCCTCCAAAGTTGAGCTATCTATGTTGAGAATGAATGGCATTGTGTGCAAGTTAAATCCACTACACTAACTAATGCATTATCTGGGATTGAAGATGATTTGTTGTTAGACTACAAAAAGATTCAAATAGAAGCAAGGTACGTAAAACATTTTTTTGTGGGTTCCTCCTAGCAATTTGTTAGTTCCTGCTTGGGAGTTGATATCGGGAAGAGTAACATACGATTTTCACTATATCTTTTGAGGTAATTCATCACCCTGACTATGTAGAATTAATATCCCTCACTTTAAATATAATGTTGAGATTGTGATCTTGTACTGTTTTATTTCGATGCCCAAGTGTAGCGACCCGACCCGAATGGATCAAGTCTTTGTGCTTAAGTGTCACCCCTGGATCGGTATGCTGACACACACAGTACTCGAGGATTTATAACAGAGGTAAATCACATGTATAAGTAACGTAAAATACTATTACCTCAATCCGAATAGCGGAAGTAACAAGGTTGTGGATTCCCATCAACACCAATGGCAAAGTTGAGTGTAGAAATCGTAACCCTAACGTATCACTTACTCGTCGTAAGAAATCCTGCAACATGAGACGTTGCAGCCACAAAGGGTCAGTACATTGAATGTACTGGCAAATTCACACCATAGAGAATGATGAACAATGGCTATCACTACATGCAATTTGGCTGGTGGAAAAGCTCTACGGTTATAAGGTTTTTGCGAAAAGCCAATTTTTCCCTACTACAAAGGAATAAATTTTATTTAACTATCATGGTGGTTGTTGAACATTGAGAATGGTTGACAGCATTCTCAATCCCAATTAAGTAACATCATTAAACCCAACAAACTTAATTTAAAGTAACATGATGAGATTCACATGATAATCCAAGTACTAGATGCTCAAGATGTCCATAACCGGGGACACGGCTAATCATGATTAGTTTATACAATCTGCAGAGGTTTGCGCACTTTTCCCCACAAGACTCGATCGCCTCTGTTTGGTTTCTCGCACTACATGGTGTTTGAGAAGACGGATGACCGAGACATAGTCTTTCAGAAGTGCTAGCACCTTACGATCGGGTAGACCGTACCACCTACATCCCCTACATCTGCTAGTCTACCACTGTAAGAGTTCGCACGACTTAGTCAACTATGCTAGAGCCCATAATAGCTTGTGGCTCACACGGAAGTTTCTAGTATGAAATAATCTCATGATCCCTTTGAGCCTGGGTGGCGGTCCATAAAAAAATAGGCAATCCTGGTCTACCCAGGTGCCTAGACAGGCAATCCTAGAATAACCAGGTGCCTCAATCCACCCAGATGTGTGTTTAAGTTGCCACCTTAAGTAAACCATTAATTAACAATCTCACATCTGTCATGAATACTCTCAAAACACAATCCACGTCTACGAGCATAGCATGGCAATGTAAGCATAACGTAAAAGTAACTCCCAAGGTTTGAATGCAGGGCAATAGGTTCCTACCTCATCAACTACTTCCCAATTCCCACATGTTATCAACCCTACTCATGCAATGTTTGAGGGTGAAACTAATGCATAAAACTGGGTATGAAAAAGGTATGATCAAAGTGTGAACTTGCCTGCAATGTTGATGAAGATCATTCGCACTCAAAAATCTTGATAGATCTACTCGTCACACTCCGGTCAATGTATCGTAAGCAAGCAATAGTAACCATACATAAGCAATCACTCAAAAGATCAGAAAGATCAAAGAAGTCGATCCGGAAAACATCAAAACCAAGCAAATAGCTCTTGCAACATAAAACAATTTCTAACAGTACCAAAATTATATGAATTTGGCCTTATCAGAAAGTTTAGGTCAAGAACTTCGATTTGCAAAAAGAATCAACTCAAACGGAGCTACGAAACTCAAGTTATGATCAAATGAAGTTTGAATTCAAATCTGATCTAATTCAAATTTTAAACTTTTCAAAAACATGTTTGAGTTGAACTAATGGATAGAGGAGATCGTAACGAAGAAGTGGGCATTGGTTTCGTTGAATTTGGACTAACGAGTAAAAAGTTATGATGGTTTGAAGATCAGGGACTAAACTGTAAATAAAAACATCACAGATAGGTCCCTGGCCGAAATGACAGAAAAAGAAAAAAAACTAAAGGGCGAGCGTTCGTTTTCTATACCTAACCAGCGAACGTTTACTAATTAAAGAAAAGGTTTATGTTATTATTTAAAAAGAAACATTTCTAGACAAATAAAAATAATAAAACGAGATAATTAAAAATATTATATAGGCATATTATATAACAAAATTTTCAGAAAAAGATTTTTACGACATGAACATTTTTATAACTTCAAATAAAATCCACACAAATTCAGATAAATCAAAGAGTGCTACTGGTCTATTAAAATCCAACTAAAATCATTTTAAAAATACCAAAATGATTTCAAATTAATTTTTCTCCAATTTTCTAATGTAGGGAATCATGTTACCCTATTTTCCATATATTTTATTTTTGGAGAAAAATAATTTGAATAAAACTCAAATAAATCCAAATTGAAAATTAAATTCAAAAGAACTCTGAATTTAATTCTTTGAAACTCCCAACTCATATTTCGTATAATTTGAAGAAGTCATTTTATTTTCTCTCGTGAAAATCATTGAGTTGCATAAAGTTTCAGAATTGGAAATATTTTCTCAAATGAAATTCAAATATTTTCAAACACCCCATTTCATTTAAATAAATGGAAGAAGTCATGTCATCTTCTCTCCAGGGTTTTGTGATGAAAAGTATTTGAATTCATGGAGATCAGAAAGCAAATATGACAGTTTGGGAAAGTCCTTTTATTCCCTCTCATTTAACTTTCAAAAAGTTTCGAATTTCACTCAATCAATCACACAACAATCAAACAATTAATCAATCTATCTATTTATTATAACATTCCAAATTTTAGAATTTTGGGATGTTACACCAAGTTTTCGTATTTTTATACTCATTACCTATAATATTTTGGAACACATTATGCCTTGCATTCTAGACCCAACAGTCTTTTTCTTGCAAGGTGACCCAACTGTAGTTGTAACTACGTATTCATATTTTATTAAATATTTGGACTGTCCAAATTCTCATATTCTCACCTAATTCTATCATTCGTTCAACAAGACACAAGCATGGAAACAAGTGCTTTGATGTGTGCCAATAACTTGTGATTGACCAATATAAGGATTATTTTAATCTGGATGTTTTGTCTCTTCATATATCTACGTGTCTCAATGAACATAAAGAAATTCCTACCATTCAATTGTAGAAATAGACGGGCGCACCAACGGGCGCCATCATTGATCTAGTACTTGTACTAGTATTCTGCTGCCACTAAGATGCCCCGCTTGTACTAGTGCGACCGAAGCCTAGACAACGCCTTTCTCTCTATTTGATCCTATAGTTACAAAAACCCCTTTAATTAACTTAGTTTATTTTTCACATTTCTAGCTTGTAGTTTAGCAAAACACATTTATTCTTGCCTTCATAGCAACTCATAGAATAGGCTATTTTCAAACTATGATTTGGGTGCGAATGCACTACCTGAGAACATAGTTGCGGGGTTGGTAGTGTCTTCCTATTTGCTCCCTATGGGATTCAACACTTATCACGAAATGCAATAGCCCTCGGACATCCGGCCCAGCCCAGACATCCGGCGCCTCACAGTCTTCCTATTCGCTCCCTAAGGGATTCGACATTTATCATGAAATGCAATAGCCCTCGGACATCCGGCCCAGCCCAGACATCCGGCGCCTCACAGCCAAACATCACAACTTCCTGAAATTTTGCCAAAGTTTGACCTATTTCCACCATTTATTCCACCAACCACCACTGGTACAGCGAGGTGCTATACAAACGGTTTTAAACCTTTCCGCGATGGCATTTGGAACCGTCGCCAAGTGAGTGATTGCGACAGGGGGGTCCTTCCCACACGGCCCAGAAATTGACGGGGATAGGGAGCCAGGATCCAGAGGCCTTGCAAAATGTAATTGTGTGCGATGCAGAACACACTAAATTCTTTCGCATGTGTGGGATCGGTGATTAAACATTTCTAATGACACAGTGAAACCAAACGATGCATTGTAATGAACTGTTTGGGAAACAGTATGGAAGGCACATGGGCCAACATGTGAACTGTGAGTGATATGTGCCCCATCACACATTAGTTTTCTATGGAACCCGTCTGCCATGCAAGAGTCCATCGCACATGTTTCCCAACAATTACTGTGTGCGATAATGTTCTATCACAAACAGTTCAGGAGCCCCTTCGCACACATACAAGTGCTGCAGACCGTTTGTGATTTGTTGTGTATCACCGACGGTTGCGGCAAGAGTGACATGTGCTTTTCCTTTGGGATCCCACACGTTTCCTAAAAATATTATGACTAGGATTGTATTTTACATTGGGCAAGGGTTATTTAGAGATCCTGTGAGCGATAAGATGATATCACAAGCGGTTCCGGAGACCCTACACACACGTAGTAGCGCTGCAAATCATTTGCGGTCTGGTGTGTATCACCGACGGTTCCGCTATGATTGACGTATGCTTTCTGATGTGGATCGCACACACTCATTTAGTTGAACCGTGTGCGGAGAAATTGCCAAGTTAAAACAAAATAACCAATTTTGAATCGTCATGCAAAAACCAAATTTTCCACAATATTCAATTGAATAAATAGTGTCCACAGGAAGAACATTCATCAGATTTCACAACAATTGCAGTTGAACATATGGTAGCTAAATTCCAATGATTTGTTGACACATATATGCATTACATAATTAATCTTAGTGTACAATATACGAAGACCTCATCAGATGGAAAACAATGGATCCATGCGTATATGTTTAGCGGCTAACTCTTACTCAATGTTTCAGGAAAACTAAGGGTGCAAGCGGCGCGGGCTGCCCGCCAATCCCGCAACGCTGCCCAGCTAAACACATCATAAGTGGGCTCCCGCGGTTGTACGCAAAAGTCAAGTGGGTTTATGCGGATGTCCCGGGGGTGCCTGCAATTTGCCCGTGTCCATGTACATCTATACGTATGCGCCATTATTCCCGTGGCCGCAGCAGTCGAGCTGGCTATTTCCGTTGAATGTTGGCCTTGACCTGGAGGACCTCCTCATGCAATACGTGCAGTCGGAAGATATAGATGAGCTACTAAAGGAGAACGCACGCTAAAATCTTTATTATCACTAGTGGGATTGAAGTAGTGATTCAGGAAGAAGTCGCTGATAAATCTCCGAACCATCAACAATTCACCAGCGGGGAGCGGTTCAGGGGTCCTCGATTCTAAGATGAGCTACAATATTTTAAGGTCAGAATGTGCCATATGAGTGGAGTAGAAGATATTAATTAAGATAGACTTACGAGTACTAATTCATGATGATCTTCACAAGACTAAGGCATAGCCTAGTGGTGGGAAGGGGCTGATGCCTTCCCACCCACCCAGGTTCAAGGCATGGTACTTGCAATTTGGGTTTGTTGCACCAATTATACTGTACGGGGTTCCCTTATAGTCTTTCTGTCAAAAAAACTATCAGTATATTTGTAGATGGAGATCATGTATCTACAAACATAGTATCCACAAAGGTTGGTCCCTAATTGTTGCTGAGGACACTGAATTTTTTGTACAGAATTAGTCATGTATTTGTCATGTTAGGAACAACCTAACCGGTGTTAGATGTATTTTTTTCTTTGGAAAGAAATAGAAATAGGTTTATTTAGAATCTTGAACATTTGACTACAGAAGAAAAGGTATTTGCAGACTGTTGGATAAATTTTCCAAAAATAACGGATTTCGGTGTGTTACCGGAGAAGTGATCTCGTGTTGCAGAGGTACTTCCCTCTTGAACATGTTCCCTGGTTTAGTTTTCCACAATGCGAGCACACTAAAAATGAATATGAATTTTTACAACATCAATTATTGAACCAGATATGAATGCAAATTAATTTCAACATCACAGAATTCAATATCTATCCATGAATGACGAAGATGCGTTAGATGCTAAGCGTTTGTTGACTCTATGAGAGAATCCATGTAGTAAGCTGTGTTCTTGTTTGCAACAATGAATACCAATATCCAGTGATTGCTACATATTAAGAAAGCCATGAACTTGCGAATTATGTTGAAATATCAAAGACAATCATTGTATGCATGGTTGTTTACTTGACTTACCGTTCATGATATGGCCAGAGAACTGATTCTGCAAGGGACGTATTTTCGAAGTTATGGATGACCTTATTAATGGCCCAGTCCCGTAGGTCCTTACCATCAAATGTCACTACAAAAAATACACTTCTGTGATGATACATGTTTGTCACAATAGGTCATGTTTTCTGTCATGCATGTACATCCATGACAAATTTATGACAGAATCAAGATAGTCATACCTGTGCTGTCATAGAAGTGTTCCATGACATTACCAAAATTATCAGCACGGAAGTGTCCACTTCCATGACGATAAATCATGCGTCACAGAAGTGCTTTCGTCAAGGGTGACCGACATGTGGCATCCACCGTAACGGAACGCTGGTAAGCTATCGGCTCCGGTTTTGGATCTGGTAACCCGTTAACAGCCCAGACTAATGGGAATTTTCCAAGTGTAAAATCATCATTCGCTGTAGGAAAAACGTGTCCGCTCTGTGTTGGCACATGTGTCATTCATCCAGTGGGTGAGATGCGCCTATGATATGTTAACACGTGGACCGGCCCAAAAGTGGCCTATAAAGTTTAAATGGGCCGGCCCAACTAAAGGCCCGCAAGATTTTGCGGACCATAATGGGTCGGCCCAGCTAAAGGGCCACAAGATTTTGCGGGCCATAATGGGCCAGCCCAGGTAAAGTCCCACAAGATTTTGCGGGCCATAATGGGCCGGCCCAGGTGAAGGCCCACAAGATTTTTGTGGACCATAATGGGCCGGCCCAGCTAAAGGCCACGAGATTTCGCCGACATTAATGGGCCGGCCCAGCTGTAGGCCCAGAAGATTTTTAGGACCCTAGTAGACCGGCCCATTAACTGGCTGCCATGTTTTGGGCCAAATGCCAGCCCATATTTGATCCGGTCCATTAATGGCCTGCCAAGTTCCGAGCCTAATAATGGCCCATATAAGATCCGGCCAGTTAAAAGCCTACCACGTTCTGGGCCAAATTACGGCCCAGATCAGGTCCGGCCCTTTAAGAGGCTTTGGGCTAAATTATGGCCCATATCAGATTCGCCCCGTCAACTGGACGCTATGCTTTTGGGCCCACTTGCTAAAGGCCCATTTAGTAACTCAGCCTGATATTAGTTTCGTCCTGTTAAGGGCCCGTTTAACATTTTGCCCTATATTAGTTTCTGCATGTTAAAAGCCCGTCATATAGTTGGCCCTAACTACGACCCGGTTTGCATCCGGCCTGCTCGCAGCCAATAATCTGATTGGGCCAAACAAAGACCGAGACAATTTTGGCCTATTCTAAGCCCATGATTTGATTGGCACATTCATGGGTCGGGGTCTATTTCGGCCTGCTGTCGGCCCGTGAGCTGTTCGGCACGTTTCAGGCCCAACCTACTTTTCAGCCTCCTAAAGGCCCATTGAGTTTTCTTGGGACAATAGGGCCGGCGGTTTACCTGGCCTATTAAAGGCCCGAATCTACTAGTGGGCCAGTTTACATTTAGGCCTGTTAACGGACCAAGATACGGGGCCCATGATGCGGATCATACATTGTGATTTGCATGACTACCCGATTATGTACCGTAATTTTACGGTTAGGCCATTTTACTGCGAAGACAAGATATATATACAGTAAAATAACTACAGTATCGTGAATAAGAAAAAAACCTAGATGACACAATAAAGAAATTACGGCATTTTACATCCACTAGGCATCAAAGTTGGCCACTATGATAATAAAGCACAAGCAGACAGCGGATTACATACACTAGGCATCAAAGATCGCCACCAGTGCAACTAAACACGCCGACAAAATAATATACAAAACCGACAGTGTCGGCGTTCTAGGAACGGGGGTCCCCAGACTTGCCTGCATGTGGCCCATGGCATGGCTTTGCTAGCAGGCCTGTACGGCCCATCTTCACCAGCAAGGAATCAAGACCCTCGCGAGGCAGACGACGCAAGACCTACTCAGGAGCGGCCTCGCCAGGCAGGCTCACGAGGGGCGGAGAGTTCAAGGCCAGGTAAACCTTGCGAGTTTATCGTGACGTGAGCCATGACGATCAAGACCAGGCGGGCGCCAGCGCGCGCAGCGTCCTTGTTTCCTCTTTGGTGCTAAGGGGGCAAGCGCAGGCGCGGAGTACCGAGGCATCAAGCAAAGGTTTCCATATCGGTGCAACGATACCAAGACCAGTAGGACGGCAAGATGGAGGTCACCATGGAGACCAAGGCGGCGTCACCACCAGAGCATTTTGCAGGCGAAGACCACTTTTTTCAGGATAAGCTGTACTAGCTGTCCCCTTTCAATTTGGCCGTTGTTGGCTCCCTTCCCACTCAATATTTGGGGAGAGGACCAGGGCCTCTATAAATAGGACTAGCCACCACCGTAGAGAAGGGGCTGATCTAGAACCGGATCCTCACACACCCAAGTTCACCAAGCATAAGAACACCTCAACCTTAGGAGGCTGTTCTTCCCCTTGTACTCTTCATCATCAGCACCAGAGGCAATCCACCACCACCACAATGAAGTAGGGTATTACACCACAACGGTGGCCCGAACCAGTATAAATCTTGTGTCCTCTGTGTTGCGAGTTTGTCGAGTTAGTTCGTAAGATCTCAGCTGAGTTAGGACGTGGATCGGTAGGGAGGAAATCTTCACGCGACCCCAGTGTTCGAACCTTAAGGGTTTTGCCGGAACCCGTGATCTGACATTTGGCGCGCCAGGTAGGGGTGCGCCAGAGTCTTTCTTCCGCCATTCACGCTCCACCATCTCCACGCCCGCTCCCCCATGGTGGGCGCCCCTCCAGCTGGATCTACCGAGGCCCGCAACGGCACTCGGGGGCTCTGAGCCCTTGCCCCCTCCTTGTGGTAGGTGTGGTGGCCGCCCAAGTTCAAGCCGGAGATGCCGCCGCGCTACGATGGTGCGGCGGACCCGTCGGCTTTCTTGCTAGCGTACGAGGAGGCCGTTCTGGAAGCCGGGGGCGACGGTAAGTTCATGGCCAACTGGTTCCCAATGGCCCTTGTAGGCGCGCTACGCGCCTGGCACCTCCATTTGCCGGAGTCCTCTATCACCACTTGGGAGGAGTTGCGCAACCTCTTCATCAATCACTTCGGGGAACCGGTGGCCCCCATCATCGCGGCTCTTCTTGGCGGTTCGCAAGAACCACCCTCAGATCGGCATGTCAAACCGTACTTTCGCCAGATCGGCACCACTTCCAAGCGCCCGGGGGCTCCGCCTGGCTGGGCCGCGCCTGAGGCCGACCTCACCTTCGATTCAGAGGATCATCCCGCCTCCACCGTCGGCTTGGGTGCGCTCCCGATGCTGTGCACGCCCACCATCTGCCACGTATCCATCACCAAGACGGTCGTCGACGGCGGGCAAGGCTCAATGCCCCGTCCGTCGACAAGTTCGGCAGCCTCCAAGTGCCATACGATGAGGTTCAACCTACCAAGCCTTTCTCAGGAGTGACCGACGGCTCTACTACCCCGATCGGGCAGGTCCGCCTCCCCGTTACCTTCGGAGAACGCAACAACTACCGCACCGAACTCATCGACTTCGATGTCGCCTACATCCGCGTGTCATACAACACCATCCTCGGGTACCCAACCCTGGCCAAGTTCATGGCGGTGACCCACCACGGCTACAATGTCCTCAAGATGCCGGGAAGCGGCAGAATCATCACGGTCCCGTGTGAGGAAAGAGACGTAGTGTGCTCCCTCGAGCATGCCTTCCAAGCTACAACAATCAACGACCCTGACAGCCAGGGTGAGTGGCCTCCTGAGGCCACCCACAAGTAGAAGTAGTTGCGCCACGCAGGGCCCCAGGCAAGCGGCGCCTCGTCAGGATTGGCTCCCGCGCCTGGGGCGCCTCCCCCCATTACGTAGGAAAGCGCGCCCAGTGTCCCTCTCGGGCAGGGCTCGGGGGCTCTCTTCTGGAGGGCCTCAGTGATGAGGACATGACTACCTTGGATACGACCAAAAATATTGCATACATGCATATTTGTCAGGTGATTTCTAATGCAAACTATTCAATAATCTATTTATGTTAATCCAGAACAAAAATACTTCACACACTTTTGTGTTTTGTCTAATTGCAGGTGTATGGGACATTTGTACAATCCACATATGAAGATAAGGGAAAAGTAGAAGTTTAGGTTCTGTTCAAAAAGTCCTCTCACGTCACTTTTGGGTCACGAGAAGATAGAGTCCAAGTCTCTCACGTTCTGGATTCAGATTCGGACTTCACAGACATACCTGACTCAAAACAGCAACAACTTTTTCATACGGACTCCGAATTGGGTCATTCTTTTTTTGTTGGAAACTAGATTTCGTGCTCTTTCAAACCGAATTGGATTCACCTTAAAATTCGTCCGGAGCGTTGATTTATGGACGAAACAATCTGACGTTGCAGCAGAATCCGAGTCAAACTACAAGCCCAAAGGTGTTGCATCACCTCCACTTGAGGCCATGAGCCTTGTATGACCTAGGGTTAATTTTAGGCTGCCTTGGGACGTCCTCCCACCTCCTTGGCCGCCACCCCTTGCTCCTACATAAGTAGATCCATCTAGTAGCTTTTTCTTGGGGATTTGTTTAGTTAAAAGTTAGCCATTACAACTTCGTGCACTTCGTTTGTGTCCAATGACCAGACCAAGACCGCTTACGGATCCCCACCATTATCAATATTTCATATATATTTGCAATATTCAGATTGCTTTATCATATTCTTGCTCGTTTTTCGATTGCTTGCAGGAATAGACCTTCGTGGTTAGGCTGATCGTGCTTCCAGCATCGTCAGTAACCTCAGGAGATTGGTTTAGCGATTGCTAAGGCGCAACATCGTGCATGTTTGTAGTTAGATCATCAAAGTCGTCTCCGCCAAATCAATAGTTATCATCTCATCGAAAGACGGGACACCTTTGCCTATATCAAGTGGTATCAATTTTCAGGTTGCTCGGTGAGAATTTCCAGTTTCCCCTAGATTAGATTTATTTTCATACCTATTGTCCAAGAAAGAGCCACAAAAAAGTTAGATCTATTCTTCCTTTTGTCCAAGCCAGTCCGAGCCTTTGCAATTTTCTTTTCATTGTTTGCATTATTGAATTATCGGTTGCATCGTCGTGTCGAGTTGCTGGTCTTAGTGTCTAGTTCATTTAGAGTTTCGAGTTTTATTCACATTAGTCACGTCGCTGCTGCATCGTTATCCCTTTCGCTGTCCACCACACCATCCAGCAATTTCCACCACGTGCTACCCATAGTTCATTGTCACAATCATAGTTGAGGTCATTCACATCTTCACTTGATCCAATCTGCATCTTATCTAGTTTGTCTTGGAAAGAGGGAGAGAAAAAAAGACAGAGAAAAAAAGAGAGAGAAAAAGAAAAATAGTCAGAGAAAAAAAGGAGAGAGAGAAAAAGAAAAAAAGTGTGAGGAAAAAAAGAGAGAAGAAAATAAAATAAAATTCGGATCTATCTAGACACAATCTCGTAGTTGAATTCTGTTTTGTGCACTGTTCAGTAAAACATGCATAACCTCCTCATACGAAGTCCGATTTGGCTCCGCGAGTACTCAAATAAAAGCTAGCGACGAGCTGCATCTAAATAGTTGCAGAAGCAACTTCAATATTTGGCACCTCAAAATCGGCTTCTAAATAGGTCTTTTTGCCCTCCGAAGTTCACGAACACAGCTTATTCTAGTTTTTCACGCCAGTTATAGAATTTTTTGACTCCTCATATCAACTCGGAATTGAGTGATTCCTTTTGTGTTTGGAAGCATGAGTCAATACCATTCTTGAAAAAAAAGTAATCAGAAAATTGGCTCAAACTTTTCCCGAGGAAAGTTGGAGAGAGAGAGTTGTTGTATATCCTGCTTGGCAGTTGTTTTTCATCATTATCTTTACTACCGTTGTGATCTTCACTTATATCTTGCTGTCCAGAGCTACTTAGTATCCTTCATTGATGGTAGTTGTGCTACGTCGTGACCTCATTAGTGTTCTACGCTCGCGTCTCTAGTCCGGTCTAGCCTAGGACCAGCACAGTACCGTTGTTGAACATTTATTCAACATTGCATCTTTGAATTGATTATTGCTAATCTTTTGCTACCATATATAGCCAACCCAGCTCCACATATTTCTACACCATGTATACATACGTTCCCCTGGCAATCGCTTTACACAATTTTCAGAGTTATTTGACACCGCTGGTTGCCTGTCACCACCTGTTGCTTGGTAAGAACTTGTAAGATATTGATATTTGCGTTACTATGAGCGCTTTACCACCACACCCTAGTAGTTCATAGGAACATTATTCTTGAATTTTGTTTCTTGTTTCTACTAATCATGACAGGTTCCGAAGATAGAAGTTCCTGGACGACGAACACATATTCACCATCACGAGAGTTGGGACAACACACACAAGCACGTGGTCAGGTTATCTTTTTACCGTCATTTGAGGGTAGATTTAATCCTACTACTTATCTAGCTTGGGAGCTTGAAGTAGAACAAGTTTTTAGTCACCATGACTTTTCTGAACTGGAGCGAGTGCGAGCAGCCACTATAGCATTTACTGGTTTTGCTTCTGTTTGGTGGAGTGTACATTGTAAGAAAAACATTGATAACCAACCCACAACTTGGAATGTTTTGAAAGCTGTAATGAGACAACAATTTTTCCCTCCTTACTATCGTCGTGAATTGCTTCGCAAATTTGAACAATTTAAACAAGGCAACATCACTGTTCATGCTTACTACCAAGAGTTCAAATCTTATATGCATCATTGTGACATAGAAGAATCTGATAATGATACAATGAATAGATTTTTTGGTGGTTTGAACCATGATATTCAGGCAAGATTTCAGTATATTCCTCGTTGCATTACTGGTATGTATGTCCGTGCTTGTACCTTTGAGAGACAGATACAGGAGGATGCAGTAGGTGACCACAACAACTACTATTCCAGTTCGTGCTCACCACTGCCGGTTGGTTCCTCCATCGTTGCACCTCGGATTATGAGCGCGGCATCATCTCAAGAGTATGGTACATTGTCAACGTCCATACCTATATTAGCTACATCTTTGCGACAAGATAATAGTAAAGGTATTGATGATATAACTTCACATGAGAATGATGCATGCCTAGTTAACTTGAATGCATCATGTATTGAGTTACCTGTTGATTTGAGCACACCACCTATTTTAGAGAATCTTGTTACTGTCATGAATGCGTCATGTGATCAAACAACTAAAATATCAACAATTTTGAGTGCACCCATTGAATTAACTATTGATGCAAAAGAACCAATGTTTAATCATTTTGATATGACCTCCAATCTTTGTGATGATTCTGTGTTCAATGACTTATTGCATGTTTGCTTATTTAAGCATGTTGTAGCATGTAAATTTGATGCAGGCAATGTTTATTCACCAAAGTTGGGATGGTTTAATGATGAACATTGCCAATCTTTTGAAATGAATAAGAGCTTCACTTATATGTGCAAACTGAGTTGCAATATTTTCATGCCTTCTAATTCTTGTGCTAATTTTTTGTCTTTAGACTTTATGAACTATGAAAGTTACTCATGTATAAATGTGTCATATGTGCAAAAATCAAGGGAAGTTAAAATCGATGACATATACATATACAGCATGTACACCTTGTCTCTTTTGGTAGCCACATTTCAGATTAAGCAACGCCAAGGACGGCTTTGTTTTCAAAAAGAGGAGGATGATGAGGACATGACTACCTTGGATACAACCAAAAATATTGCATACATGCATATTTGTCAGGTGATTTCTAATGCAAACTATTCAATAATCTATTTATGTTATCCAGAACAAAAATACTTCACACACTTTTGTGTTTTGTCTAATTGCAGGTGTATGGGACATTTGTACAATCCACATATGAAGATAAGGGAAAAGGAGAAGTTTAGGTTCTGTTCAAAAAGTCCTCTCACGTCACTTTTGGGCCAAGAGAAGATAGAGTCCAAGTCTCTCACGTTCTGGATTCGGATTCGGACTGCACAGACATACCTGACTCAAAACGGCAACAACTTTTTCATATGGACTCCGAATTGGGTGACTCTTTTTTTGTTGGAAACTAGATTTCGTGCCCTTTCCAACCCAATTGGATTCACCTTCAAATTCATCCGGAGCGTTGATTTATGGATGAAACAATCTGACGTTGCAGCAGAATCTGAGTCAAACTACAAGCCCAAAGGTGTTGCATCACCTCCACTTGGGCCCATGAGCCTTGTACGACCTAGGGTTAATTTTAGGCTGCCTTGGGACGTCCTCCCATCTCCTTGGACGCCACCCCTTGCTCCTATATAAGTAGATCCATCTAGTAGCTTTTCCCCGGGGATTTGTTTAGTTAAAAGTTAGCCATTGCAACTTCGTGTACTTCGTTTGTGTCCAACGACCAGACCAAGACCGCTTACGGATCCCCACCATTATCAATACTTCATATATATTTGCAATATTCAGATTGCTTTATCATATTCTTGCTCGTTCTTCGATTGCTTGCAGGAATAGACCTTCGTGGTCAGGTTGATCGTGCTTCCAGCATCGTCAGTAACCTCAGGAGATTGGTTTAGCGATTGCTAAGGCGCAACGTCGTGCACGTTTGTAGTCAGATCGTCAAAGTCGTCTCCACCAAATCGATAGTTATCATCTCATCGAAAGACGGGACACCTTTGCCTATATCACTCAAGTTTGCCAACATCACGAGGGAGGCGCTTGGGCACCACTTGGAGGCGTGCTTTGCGGCACGTTTCCCTCAGGAGAACACATGGCAAGGAGTGCCCACCGTTCAGGAGTTCATCACCAAGACCACTCAGGAACTACAAGATGCAAGGGCCATGCGCGGCAGCCGCCACTCACCAGGCGCAGCTCCCCATCCAGGCGAGGATGCCGGGCTGCGCATCTGCATCGACATCCCAGGGCTCAACCAGGCCACCTCTCAGGAGCTTTTCTGGCCTTCACGCGTTGGACGCTGCGAGGGCCCACCTCACAGCTACGTTCGCATGCCTTTTGGCCTGCCAAGCGTGGCGACCGCCTATCAGCACAACCTGCGGAGCGTCCTGGCGGCTCAGGAGGCCAGGCACCACGCTATGCTCACGGAGATGAAGACGGTCCTCAAGGAACCCCCTGGACCCCAGGAGCCTCCCGAGGCTCAGGGCCCCGGCGGCTCATGAGGAGTAGCCCCTTCGCCGCATACCTTCAGCTGCCCCAACTCTCCTTCATCAACAGAACCAGGTGAGATTTTCCAAGTTCGTTCAGCTGGGAGCGCCCCCAGGGCTGCATCATTCCCAGGCCGCGTGGGTCCGTCCCTGTGGCATGCATCTTTCCTTTTATGTCTTTAGCTTACCTTGTTGGGGGCGCCCCTCGGGCTGCATCATCCCCATGCCGCTCGAGCATGAGCCAGTGGCGCGTATCATTATGCATTTACCTGGGCTAGGTTGCCTTTCATGCTTAATCAATCTATGACTATCACCTGCTTGATCGCCACCCACCATGGGACCCTTCACGTTGTCTAACCATCTCGCAGGACCAAGACAGCAAACAGGAACCAAGACCAGGCACAACCCGCCTTGAGGTAGGGCCTCGTGAGTCCCGCGCTGGCTCACGAGTGTCTAGACACACCTCGTCTAGCCCTACCATGCAAGCCACGTGTCAGGGCAGGGCTGTACATGCATCGGGGGCTCTCCGCAATAGGGAGTCCCCTCTCACTCGCCAGAAGCAAACCAGCAGTCACCACGGCGACCAGTGCCCTTCCTCGCGCTAATTTGCAGGAACTTCCCGAGGGACGCAGCAGGCGGTACTATGGACTCTCCCTTTTCTCTCATGTGGTTCGCTTGCGCGTTAAAAGGGGGGATCCTGAGCATTGCGCCTCAGGAGCTCTTACTGGCTCTCCAGCCCTCACCCGCTGGCCTTGACCATGGCACGCGACCTGGCATACCAGCGGTGGCTGAGCTCGCTCGAGGGCCAGGACCTGAGGACGCAGAGCACCAAGAAGAACATGGAGGGGAGGGGAGACCCGCACGGGCCTGACCTAGCTACACTACGGTGACTGACGTGCGAGTCCGGCACGACTCAAGGAGCCGACCTCGGACAACCAAGATAAGTTCTCGCTCTGGATCCACCAGTCGCTACGACACGAGACCCACGCTCACTCCCTTCGCTGCCCTGTTGAGGCAATGTTTTCTTCCTTTCCCATCCTAAGACAGCTGCTTGCGCACTAAAGGGGACCTCTTAAGCATCGCGCCTCAGGAGCTCTTACTAGACCTCAGGCTCCTCACCTCCTGGCCTTGACCATGGCACGCGACCTGGCCTACCAGCGACGGCTGTAGCCTGCCTGGGGACCAGGACCTATCAGCGTAGAGCACCAAGCTGCCGCATGATTGAAGAGGGGAGGCCGAGCCTCAATAGGATATGCGCACGCAAATCTTCATAATGAGGGCAATATTGACAAAAGGCATTACAGACACTTTACACACCCCCACAGGGTTCATTTCTTGATTCCTCGCAGGGAACAAAAGGGAAGGAATTCCTAGGAGTTCTATCTACACGCACCATATGTCACCGACGCCATCATCAACAGTGGGGCACATGAGGCCGGTGCCAACCCCATCTAGATCAGCGGCGACAGCGGCTGGACGCCGCAGCCCTGCTCCGGGCTCGGCGGGAGCTCGGGGGCACGCAGCTGTCATCACTCATCTCCGAAGACTTCGCGAGCTCAGGAGAGCCGCTGGACCACTAGGAGTCGCCGCTGTCGCTGGAGGAGCTGCAGGCGAGACATGTGGTGGGCCCAGCGCCCGTTGCAGCGTGGTCCTGGCGACCTCCTTCAGGGCAGCACTCCAGGCGGCGGCCTTCCTCGTCGAAGACCTTGAAGAACAACACGGAGGCGCCGTCGTATTTGAAGTGGATCGCGAGGGTGCCCTTCGCACGGCAAGAAATCTCGCCCCAGCCTCGGGTCATGAAGATCTTCTCGGAGGCAACAGCTCCAATCTCCGCTCCAGTCACTTGGGCGTCGCAATCGGCCTGTTGCAGCCAAAGCTCGCGAAGGCCGCTCAGCAGCATCTCGGCGGCGAAGAACTGCGGGAGGTGTATCCAGGTGCTCGGGGCCATCGCCGCCCACAACACGAACTCGCGCGAAGAGTCCACAGCACGAACTCGCGCGAAGAGTCCACAACATGGACCCCTAGGATGACGGCGTGCGCCTCCGCGGCATGACAACCACGTCCCTGGCGCGGGTGGCACCGCTCACCGCTCCTTCCTCCGGAATTGTCGGCGTGAACGTACAAGGGCAACGGGTACCCAAGAGGCGGCCTCTCTTACCAAGGCCACGACACCACCGGCCTTACGACCATCTCGCAGCGATGAGACCTCCTCTTCTTCAGCGGGAGCAGCTCGGGCTTGTTGAGGGGAGCCTTGCCCTTCTCTATGGCTGAGAACCTCCGGATCGGCGCCATGTCTGCACAAGCAAGGAGTGGAGCAAGGAAGGAGAAGAAGTGGGAGAGGCAAATGAAGGATGGGCGATGGGGGCTCCGCCCCCCTCCCATATATACTAGGAGAAGGCCAACCCCCCACGATCACAGGTAATGATGGTTTTCCTTGCATGTCATAGGGACATGTCAAGTCGGGCAGTTGCCGAGGCAGCGTGGGGAAGCGAAGATGCCCACGGCCAATCAACCGCCATGCGTCGACCAAGGCCACAGGCTATTGGGGCCCGCGACGCTCCGCACTTGAAACTTGGCTTCGCCTCGAAGCCAAGCCCGAGCGCGCCTTGGGCCCGGGGGCTACTGTCAGTGTTCTGGGAACAGAGGTCACCAGACTTGCCTGCCTGTAGCCCACGGCGTGGCTTTGCTAGCAGGCATGTATGGCCCATCTTCACCAGCAAGGAATCAAGACCCTCGCGAGGGGCCAAGCCTCGCAAGGCGGACGATGCAAGACCTCCTCAGGAGCGGCCTCATCAGGAAGGCTCGCGAGGGGCGGAGAGTTCAAGGCCAGGCAAACCTCGCGAGGTTCTCGTGACGTGAGCCATGACGATCAAGACCAGGCAGGCGCAAGGCGGGCGCTAGCGTGCGCAGCGTCCTTGTTTCCTCTTTGGTGCTAAGGGGCAAGCGTAGGCGTGGAGTACTGAGGCATCAAGCAAATGTTTCCATATCGGTGCAACGAGACCAAGACCAGCAGGACGGCAAGACGGAGGTCACCATGGAGCCCAAGGCGGCGTCACCACCATAGCCTTTTGCAGGCGAAGACCACTTTTTTCAGGATAAGCTGTACTAGTTGTCCCCTTTCAATTTGGCCGTTGTTGGCTCCCTTCCCTCTCAATATTTGGGGTGAGGACCAGGGCCTCTGTAAATAGGACTAGCCACCACCATAGAGAAGGGGCTGATCTAGAACCGGATCCTCACACACCCAAGTTCACCAAGCATAAGAACACCTTAACCTCAAGAGGTTGTTCTTCCCCTTGTACTGTTCATCATCAGCCCTAGGGGCAATCCACCACCACCACACTAGAGTAGGGTATTACACCACAATGGTGGCCCGAACCAGTATAAATCTTGTGTCCTCTATGTTGTGAGTTCATCGTAAGATCTCAGCTGAGTTAGGACGTGGATCGGTAGGGGGGAAATCTTCGCGCGCACCCCAGTGTTCAAACCTTAAGCGTTTTGCCGGAACCCGTGATCCGACAGACATCACTTCAATAGAGTTCAAGAAAGGTTAGCCCTGCTCGGGAGCTGCAGTGCAAGCAGCTGAGCAAGCTGGTGAGACTGCACTTGTTTCACACTTATATCCTCCTCACTCTAAAAGATAAACAAGAAGACAGATGACAGGTTTTGCACATATACGTATCAGTGCTGACAATTCATCACATTTCCTACTGACGAATAAAGTGACACAGTTTAAAATAGTATTAACACAATATGGTATTGTTCAGGTCAAGACATGGCAGGAAGTAACAGTGAAGGAGTTGGCAGCTTCACGAGACCACTGGATTACAGATCAAGAACTCATAAGTATCAATGGTTAGTGTGCTATCAATTTATCCCATTTCAGATTGGCAAAATAAGATCACTTGCTCTATATAGTTTAATTTACATGGTATGAAGAAGGAACTTGGTTGTACAACTGAAAACTTAAATTGAGAAGGACAAACTTTTGTTTATGAACTAGAGTACATAATAAACTTTAAACATGCAATTTGATGCAAACACCAAAAATAAACAACTATTGCAGTCATGCCTAACCAAATATACACAACAAAGTTTGAAGGCTTGAGAAGGACAAACTTACATTATTGCTGAAGGCAGGCTCTATAAAACCCTTGTCCATGCTGATGGGGGGCAATTCAAGAAGTTTACCACAAAATCTTCTTCATAAGCATTGCATTTATTCTACATTTTGTTAAGAGTAAATATAGATGTGACAATATAAGAAAAAATGGAGAACATTTAAGATAATATGAAGAGTGATGCTACATAACCAACTAGCTATAAATGTAAGTAGAGCGATACAGGCAAAAGGTACAGCCAAGAGCAATGCAGAGCTAAACACCATCGGTGTTATCCAACCTTATGGTAAGAGTAAATATAGATCTTATGTGTAGAAAATGGAGGCCAAAGGAAAATAAGCTGCGGAGTGATGGTACATGAACAACTACCTGTCAATATAAGTACACTAATAAAGGATAGCAGGTACTTACAAGAACAATGCAGAGCTAAACAATTCATTGGCAATGGATATATTCTACACTAATGTAACTATTCATACAGATCAGATAATTTGGAGCGAACAATTGATAAGCAAGCTATCATGCATACTGCTGTCACATAATGAACCAGGTATGTATGCAAGTACAGTGATACAGGACAACATGTACTAACAAGAGCAAAGCAGCGGGCAGCATATCTGCGATATCATGTCATTCTTTTCAAACCAGAATTCTTTTTCGAGCGGATTTCCTGCAAAAAAGATCCATAAGGCACATGCGGAAAAGTAGAAGTTCAAATTGTCATGCGATATCATAGACAGTACCTCATCCTCGGAATGAGACCAGTGCATAACAAGGTTTCTCCAGTCAATGTCTTCTAAATTTAGCACAAGAGACTTCACCAGAAATTCGTTTATAGACTTGCCATCAAAGTGTGATTTCCTCAGGTAACACCAATACTGCTGCAATGCTTCCTTGAAAAGTGCAAGCAAGCTTTCCTCGTCATGACTATCCAGATTGACCCTCGCCTACTTACAACAATGTAATGTAAATCATTGATGTGTTCAATCAGCAGAAAACAGGAAAATAATCACCATGAATAATAGCACTTACACGTAAGTGGTCCAGGAAGATGTGAAAATGGTGTTTGTCTTCACTATAATCTTCCGATGATGGGAATATATGCACGTAGTCCCTAACAACATTGAAAGCATTGTCTTTTAAATTGGAATAACTGGAATGGGGTTCCAATCTGTAGGAATTAGCCATCTCTGTAGTTGGGATAGTGTCAGATCACGGGTACCGGCAAAACCCTCAAGGTTCGAACACTGGGGTGCGCATGAAGGTTTTCTCCCTATCGATCCACGCCCTAGCTCTCTAAGATCTCGTGGACGAACTCGACGAACTTGCAACACAAAGACACAAGATTTACACTGGTTCGGGCCACCGTTGTGGTGTAATACCCTACTTCAGTGTGGTGGTGGTGGATTGCCTCTTGGGATGATGATGAACAGTACAAGGGGAAGAACAGCCTCCTGAGGTTGAGGTGTTCTTGTGCTTGGTGAACTTGTGTGAGTGAGATGCCTCTGAATGAGTTCTCCCTCTCCTCTTTTCGTCGTCCTTCCTTTCTCTCTCCTCTACTGTGGTGGGTAGTTCTACTTATATAGGCCCTGGTCCTCTCCCCAAATATTAAGCGGGAAGGGAGCCAACAACGCCCAATTTGAAAGGGGACAGCTAGTACAACTTATCCCGACAAAAGTAGTCTTTGCCTGCAAAAGGCTCTGGTGGTGACGCAGTCTTGGGCTCCATGGTGACTTCCGTCTTGCCATCCTGCTGGTCTTGGTCTTGTTGCACCGATATGGAAACCTTTGCTTGATGCCTCGGTACTTCGCGCCTGCGCTTGCCCCCTTGGCGCCAAAAGAGGAAGCAAGGATGCTGCGCGTGCTGGCGCCCGCGTGGGCTCGATTGTGATGGCTCACGTCACGAGGACCTCGCGAGGTTTGGCTTGCCTCGATTTCTCCGCCCCTCGTGAGCCTGCATGGCGAGGCCGCTCTTGAGGAGGTCTTGCATTGTCCGCCTCGCGAGGCTTGGCCCCTCGTGAGGGTCTTGAATACCTTGTCGACGAAGATGGGCCGTACAGACCTACTAGCTCAGCCACGCCGTGGGCCGCAGGTAGGCAAGTCTGTGGACCCCCGTTCCTAGAACGCCAATAGTAGCCCCCGGGCCCAAGGCGCACTCGGGCTTGGCTTCGAGGCGAAGCCAAAGGTCAAGCATGGAGCGCCGCGGGCCCCAATAGCCTGCTGCCTCGGTTGACGTGTGGCGGTTGATTGGACATGGGCGTCTCCGCTTCCCCATGCTACCTTGGAATCCGCCTGGCTATGCGGCCCCCACAACCTACATAGTTATTCTCCCATCGCCTACGCCTTGCTTCCCCAGTCCCTCTGCTTCCTCGAGACTCTGCTCCTCCTCTCCAATCTGACCTGCACTCCGCCTGCTTCATCGCCATGGTGCCGAAACAAGCAGACAAGGGGAAGAAGCCTCTGTCTTCGCCAAGTGCGCCTCCAGCCGCCGAGCCTGCAGTCGGCCAGTCCTTGGTGCTCAACGACGAGGCCATGGACTAGGTGCGTCCCATGCTCGCCACCAGTTTCAACGAGTGGGGGAGATGGTGGCTTGGCATGCGTCTCGCGCTCACATTGCTCGGGCGCCCACCGAGGTCCCAATCTTCATCAACGCCCTTTGGGCAGGCCTGATTCCCCCTTTCTCTGCCTTCTTCAACGCGGTGCTTGAACATTACCAGATCCATATGCTGCATCTCGACCCCCAATCCGTGACTCTCCTTGCCGTCTTCACCTTCGTGTGTGAAGCCATGGTGGCCATCGCTCCTTCTGTGGCCCTTCTCTGCCATTTCTTCTCATTGCATCTGACTAATCCTCGGCAAAGCTCAGGGTGGGTGAGCTTCCAGGCCATGGCCGCGACGGCGCGCGCGGGGATCGACTTCGAGCTTCCTCCTTCCACGAGCGAGTTTCGGACACGGTGGGTATTTGTCGATGCCGGTGTGCTCAGCCCTCTGTTCCACGCCCCGTCAGCACCTGTCGTTTCCCATTCCGACTGGGGACACGAGAGGCTCGCGAGCCCCCGTCTTGTCCCCATCTTCCTCAGGCTAAGGATGCTGAAGGACCGCGGCGTGACCGCACCGATGGTGTTGAAGGAGTTCATCAAGTGTCGGGTTGCTCCGCTTCAGCGCCATTCTCGCCTGATGTGGACCTTGCTCAGTAGTCAGGACCATATGAGGTTTCAGGAGTCCGGGCTCCCCCTTGGGACGCGATAAATGGTGCTCAAGGTCCTGACAGGTGTCCCTTCACCGGACGACTTGCCTGGGAAGAACTGTCTGCTGTACCGCTGCAAGAATAAGGCTGAATTCGCAGGAAGCATGCCTCCCTTTGACGAGTGGGGGCTGCGTCTGGACGTCCTGGTAGGGTCCCGCGAGAACCCTGTCAGCGTGGTTCCCCTCTTCGTCACCGGCGCCGAGCTCGTCCCGAATGTGGTTGCAGGGGGACGAGTGCTGCCAGAGGCTGGTGGCACGAGTGTTGATGTGCGGACGCCGCCTGGGGCTCCTGGGGCGTCGTCCTCAGGATCCTGTGATTCTGGGACGTCGGTCACTGAGACGATGCAGCACGCGGCCCCCGAGACGGCGCCCGACTGTTCTCCGCAGCCAGGCACCCCTGAAGTTGTTATGTCGAGCACTTATCTGGCTGCACCCCGGACTGGCTACCACGTTCATTGCTTCGGTCGGCTTTGCATGGAGTTCAAGGAGCTCCGCAAGAGGAAAGGATCTCCGAGCGGGAGCGGTATCTTTGGGCCGTTGAAGCGACGAAAGTACATCTCCGTCAACGAGTAAGTACTGCACCTCGTGATTTCTTGATTGCTGCTTTCCTCCTTGACGCTGGCTCTTCAGGACCCCTTCTGCCAGGGCCGTTGAGTCCCTCGAGAATCAACCCCCACCTTCTTCAGCACCCCCGTTGGCCTTGAGCATCCCGAGCCTACATGACGCGCCTGGAGCAGAGCCGGTCGAGGGGGTGCGCTCCCCTTCACGACATTTTGAATCTGCGGCTCCATCGACCTTCCTCCACGGCCTGGCTTGGATCTTGGCGGGCGTTCCCCGGACTCCTCCTCTTGTCATGGACAGTAGCTGGTTGGCTTCGGTCCTTAGCTCCTCCTCAAGCAGCGGGCCCCGACTAGCCGGGGCCCCTCGTGAGGTCGGGCTGGCACCTGGAGCAGCACCAGCCCAGCCCCCAGCCGAGAGGGGGTGCACTGCTCCACATTCCGCCTGCAGCCCCCGTGGCGTAGGACGAGGTGGGTCGTGCGTTGGAGTTCGAGCGTAGGCGGAGCGTCGTTTGTCATGAGCTCTTCCAGGAGGCAATGGGCGCGATGAGCTGACTTTGTGAAGAACTCACGGGTGTCGACGAGCGCCTCGAGGCTGATGCGGAGCATCCTATGGACATTACCATGTCAAGAGTCCGTTTGGAAAGTGACACGTGCGGCATCTACTTCACATACATAAAGGTGAATCATCTCCTTTACACGTGCTCACTTGACCACTTCAAGGATGGTATACTACTTGACACTTCTACCGTGTGCATGCATAGGTATTGTCGGAGCTTCATGGATGTTGAGGATGAGTGCAAGCGCCAATGAACAACTACACCATCCGCGAGGGAAGCATGGAAGCGACGACGGAAGAAGACGGAGAAAATCTCCCAGGCCCCGGATATCCGGCCTCGATAGCCCGGACATCCGGCCGTTCTCGAGCCCCCGGACATCCGGCTCCCAGCCCGGAAATCCGCCCCCTCTGAAACCTAGAGCAACAAGTGGCACCACTCGGGCCTGGACATCCGGCGACCAGCCCGGACATTCGGCGTGTCCCGAGCCCCCGGGCATCCAGCCTCCGGCCCAGAAATCCGGACCCCGCCATTCCAGAGAGCAACCAGGTTGGACCCTCCCAGCCCGGACATCCGGCAACTCGGGAAGGCCCGGACATCCGGCCCGACGCCTAGACATCCGGCCCCCCTGCCTGCGTGCAGCGCATCTGGGTCGTGGCCCATGTACCCCTTCTCCCCTTAGACTATATATACTGCCCCTCCACCTATGTTCCAGGGTTAGCGTTGGTTTAGCTCATTTGAGAGATAGAGCTACGCTCATCCATATCGGATCTACTCCACGAGAGAGACCGCGGCCTCTACTGAGAAGATCCCTTTGGATTCAAGCCCCCTTTCTAAGGGAAGATCCCCCCCCCCCCCCCCCCGTGGATTCAAGACCTCCTCACGGAGAAGACCGGCTACCTATGTATCGTCCCTAGTTGATTGTGGATTGTGTATCTTATCTTATGTATTCGAGGATCTAGCACATGTGTGACTTATTCTTGTTGGTCTAGTGTTTCTCTTATGTTCCCCTTGTGTTTTCCCTCGTTTTCCACCTCGTGTTCTTCGTGTTCTTCGCGGGATTCCACTCCTATCATGAAAGATCGGGTCCCTAGGGTTCTACCCTACATCATCTTGGATCAGAGCAAGGTTGATCACAAATTTGGAGCCCCCACCCCTCTTTTTCTAGCCTTCTTTTGCTTGATTTCGTCCTAAATTCAAAAATCCCCACCAAAAATAGCCCCAATTTTTTTTGTGATTTGTTGGTTTTGATGATGTTTTGTTGATTTTGATCCATGGATTTGCTTGGTTTCGAGTGGATCTAGCATATCCCCAACTTTCCCCACTTTCCATCCACGAAATCCATCAAATTTTGTCCTAAAATCATCTATTTCCGCCCCAAATCGAGTTTCGAAGTCCAAATCCCGATCTGGAATCGTCGGGCCGGACATCCGGGCCTCAAGCCGTACATCCGGGCCATCAGGCCGGACATCCGGGCCCCAAGCCGGACATCCGGCTCCTGGAGCGCCGAATCTGCACGATTCTGGACACTGACACCCGGATATCCGGCCTCGAGCCCCAGATGTCTGGCCCCTGTACATTTCAGCTTTCCCGTTTCACCGTTTTGTCCATAACTAATTCATCTGGAGTCCAATTTTCGCGTTCTTTAGCTCGTTGAAAAGCTCTTGACATCCCCCTTCCAACAAAAATACTACCATAACCATTTGACTCCATCAATTTTTTGGAACTTGGGCATCTTTGCCTAGGGCTTCCACCACAACCTCCGCATAACCACCACCGACTTCTGCAACCTAACCAATTTTGTTCCTTATAGAATTTGTGGTTGCTTGAGTAGTGATTCGAGTCTCCTAAGGTGTTTAGGCTACTTAGGGACGGTTGCTTCTTCATCAACCACCACTACCACCATAACTCCCACATTGGCTTTCCCACCATACACTTCCACCACCCCAACTTAACCCAATTTTATTTGTGTTGTGAGTTCTGTCTCCTAAGGTGTTTCGGCTACTTAGGAACCGTGCTTCCAACTCCGACACTGTGTATAGCCAACCTTACCCTCCACTTCCTCATTGCCTACTCATATAACCCATCATTGCACTTCCACAAAACCACCACCGCATTCCCGCTACCACCATTTGAAATTTGAGATTTTGAGTTCGCGGTTTTTCCGTTTCCTAAGGTGTTTCGGCTACTTAGGGACGAGTCTCCATCATCTTGGTATCTCCATCAAGATCACCGTCACTCATCATCGACACGGACGGTAACCTCCATATCATCTCGGTATCATGGTATCCCTCCATTGTATATTCCCTTGCAATTGCATTGATAACCCCTAGCCCATTTTGCATCACTTGCCTATCGAGACTAGCCATTTGAGTATTGCCGGCAACGTTACTTGTGCACATTAGTGATCTACACCATACATTGCATACATACCATATCATATTGGTATCATCATATCATCTCTTGTGCCTCAAGTTTGTTCCGGCATATACACAATTGCTATCTTGGTTTGTGCATTGTGCAAAAGTGGCCATACAAAAAAAGAATAAAGCTTTTAATCAAAGAAAAAGAGTGAGCAAAGAAGCTTGTAAGCAAGTGCCATAGCATCATACCACATTGCATAAGATTGTCATATCCGATCATCTTCGATCATACCACCAGAACATCATATACATAGCATACTTGGGATAGAAGTTGTTGCATTTTTGTCTCCTATAGGTTGTGCACAAGTGTCGTATCCGCCTATTGAGCAATCGTGCTAGCGCCTCTCTTGAGTTGTGCAACACGAGCGTTTACCGTGGATTCCACATTCTGTGCTCATCCTTGGTTGCACGACCCCATTTATCCATCCGTGTGTGCGTTTCCGTGTGCCACCCATATTGCTATTGGTCTACTTGTTACACTTGCGAATTTCTGAATCTCTTTCAACATTATTGACTCTTGCTAACATTTTACATCAAATTTTTGTGCCACTATCCTCACCGAGCTCCACCATAAGCCTTACTTGTGTAGGTGTGAGAAACCGACAAGAATTGGTACCAATTGTTCTATTTCCTTGTCCACATTGGAGTGATCATTGATCCACTTTCAACTTAGGTCAAGGTACATTTGGTATTCGCTCTTCTCTTTCTACCACTCACATTTTTCTCTTGGAGTGATGGATAGGCAAGGCATTTCATCTTTGGTCTACAATAACAACGACGAGTTCGATGCCACGAACAACTCCACCGACGCCAAGATGCAAGCTCAAATGGAGGAGATCAAAGCCCTCATCAAGTCCTACAAGCAGTCTTCCTCATCTTCGAGAAGACGCTCAAGAGCACATGCCTCCGAGCTACCATCTCCGGCAAGGTCACATCGGCATTGACACCATCACCACCACGAACGTGAAGGTCATGAGCTCAACACCAACAACCGCTCAATGACTTCACCATCTCCCTTGGCATCTTCGCCAAGTGCTATCAAGGCATCTTCGCCTTTGGATATACGTCATCATCGCCAACAAGCACCTCAAGACTACGCTCAAGAGAAGCTCCCCAAGCTCAAGTCCGTGACTTCCACGAGCTACTATGACCTCGACACCGACCATGAGATTCCTTTCTATGGGACTCTAGAACCCGAGGAGTATCTCGAGTGGGAGCATTTGATGGACGACTACCTCAAGCTACATCAAGTACCTCCCGAAGATCAAGTGAAGTGCGCCACAAGAAACTTCCACGACTACGCGTCCACATGGTGGCTTCACACGTCTTCGGAGACCTACAACATGAGTTGGCCCAAGACGAAGAGAGCTTTGCGGCAAGAGTTTGTGCCTCCAACCTACACGGAACAACTTCAACTCCAATTGGAGAACACCATCCAAGGATCCAAGTCCATCGACGAGTACTTCAAGGAGATGAAGATTGCCTTGCGACGAGCCGGCGTGGACAACCCCATTTTGATGAAGTTCCACTTCATGATGGGATTGCACAACGACATCTCCAAGATGATCTTCCTCGAGAACTACAAGTCCCTCGACGACAACTACATTGGTGCTCTCAATGCAGAACAAGAACTCATGAAGGCCAAGGCTTCTCGACCCCAAGCACACTTCTCTAAGACCAAGCTCCAAGAAGGCGAGCATGAGGATAGTACAACCAAGATATCCAAGCCCGACGAGCTCCAAGACGATGCTCCCAAGTTCGACTTCACCGCCATTCCTCTTTGTGGCATTGATGATGCCGAGTCCTTCACGACTCTTTTTCAAGATGGTGCGATGACGACTACGACTACGGAGACCATCAAGGACCAAGCTTTGGAGGCGAGCGACATGGTGACGAGCAAGGATGATGCTTCCATCTTAGGAGGCGAGTGTGATGATGTGCCATCTTCGTCCTTCATCCACGGCGACGATGATGATATGGTTGAGCATGGGATTTTCCCTTCGACCACGGCGACATGTGATGATTTGAGTGACTTTAGCCACCATGTTGAGAGTGAGAGTGACTTCACCACTAGCCCCATATATGATGTGTTGCCCCAATTCCCATGTGAGGAGAGCCACAACCCCCACCACTTGAGTGAGATGAGTGACTCCACCATACGTGAGTTTGAGTGCACCTATTTTGAGGGAGTGAGTGAACCACCACATAGAGAGAGTGAGATAGTTGATAGGTCATGTGAGGCCACTTTCAACACTAACGACTTGACCTCTACCTCTATTGTGTCTTCTCATTTGGTGCTACGTCCCTTATATGATGACGCGCCGATTCTCGACGACTTCGTCCTACCTTTGGACAATACGATGGCCATGGTGGAATATGATGCACCCCCACATGGTTCCATCACAATGATGATCTTGACCACCATTCGGTCTTAACCACCTCACCTACACCACATGAGTGGAATGACAAATGTAACATAGGTGAAGGTGATGCTCTTGTGCCACTAGTGGACTATCATGACATTGATTGCTTGCATGATGTTGATCAACCTATTTCCATGCTTCATGCTAGTGTGACTTCTCCATGCGATGATTTACCCATTTATGATGAGTATGATGATTGCCATGTGGAGTCTATTAGTTGTGATGCCATGTTACATAGGATTTCTTGTGCTAATTCTCTCGGTCACATCATGTTTGCCAATCCGCTTGACTTGTCATATGTTATGCATGAGATCAATCATATGTCACATTTGCAATCTCTTCATAGTGACTATGTAGATGCCATTAAAATTAACCCATTTGCACATATGGCATAGATGACAAGCCCATGGTTATTGGCATTTGTTTCTCTTGTGATGATATTGACATGCTACCTTTGCATCATTTATCTCATATGCCATGCCATGACTACCTAGCTTCGGATATGCATTGTTTTGGATGTTGTCCATTTTCTCCATATGATGTTTCCAATATTTCTCATGAGGAGACCCCCATAGTTTCCTCATACATTTTAGGAGATTTTGATTCATCCCATTCATTGCATGATCCCAATACTTGTGTGCACCATATGCTTCCCATGAATACACATGATGTGCCATATATTTGTACGCTCAATTTGCATCCCCATCGTGTTATACACAATAACTATTCTTTCATGATGGATGACATGTTCTTATACCATGCATCAAATTTCTTTGAGCAACGCTTATCTTGTGCTAACTTTCACGTGCACATACACATCATGATGGATGATGTGTACATTTACGACACACACAATTTCTTTCGTTTGTGTCTCCTTTGTGTAGGTACCCATGAATTCTTGTCAACCTCGCAATCCCACGAGTTGACAAAATGAGATCTAGAGAGAAACGATGACTTGGGATCCCATGGATTGTCTTTCCCACCGCTCTCTTCGCGCAAAGGCTTCGCGCATTTCTTCTACATGACCCTCACTTGGCTATGGGTTATTGTCCATTACATATTATATGCCCATCTTGCCATGTTCACTTTGCATGATATTCTCATTCCTATGCCTTTGACATGCATTCGTGGCCCATGGTTTGCATTACACATGATGATTGATTCTCATACTTCTATGTGTATTTGCAAGCTTGGTGGAGATATTGCTTGTTATTGCCATGTTTTCTTTGTGCCCCATGCCTATGATGATACTATGATCTTGCTTTGTGTTCGTGCTTGCGATATGTCATGTGCATTGTCTATGCCTATTATTTACTCACATGACATCATTGCCATGATTTTCTCTAGTATGTTGCATCTTCACACTACTAGCTTGCACGACTTGATTACTATGGTTGCTTGCCTTGTTGCATCACCGATGATTCATACTTGCTCATTTCATGCGGTTGATGACAACCATCTACATGCTTTGCACATGATTGTTATTCCTTCTTGTCATATATCTCCATATGTTGCCTCTCTCATGCTAGATGATTTGCCATGTATTGAGTGCAACGATGCATTTCGCCTTGCTCATGAGATTGCCCCCATAGCATTCTCAAATCTATTTGGAGATTTTGACATATTCCTTGTGAAGCATGCTTGTCTTACCTCTTTGCACCATATACCTAGTGCCATGAATATGGCCATTGTTGCATCATATTATTCATGCACTTGTGTTTCTAATGGTTATGTGCAAGAGAAGAGAATCATCATGATGGATGATGTGTTTATCTACCATGCGCATACGTTCTTTTTGTTGTGTGCATGTGTAGGATACTTGGACTCCGTGTCGACTTCCACGTCACGTGAGTTAACAATCCGAGCTCTTGGGAGCGAACTACCTTCTACCACGACGATTCTACATCACACTTGCTTGTACTTCGACATTGTGAAGGACGCACAAGAACATGCTTTCAAGGTGATATCCTTCTCTTTTGAGAACCCCCAAACCATGAGCATGCATATTGTGGATCATACTAATTGTGTTGCTTGCACCATGCGACTTATTTGTCATCTTGGACCCCTTGCTTGCGCACATGTTAGAGATCTTGCTTCCACTTATCATTTTCACAATTCCATGCATCATGATATATATGCCTTGTGTGTTGCATCCAATTCTTGGATTACTTGTTCCTATCACATGTTTGGTTGCAACAATGTCATCACTTCACATATGCCATGTCCCATTGACTGCTACATGCTTGCCTTGATTTCCTCACACATGATGAACAATTGCTCTTTCCATTGTGTTGAGTGCCACATGATATTCACTACACCCAATGCACATTATGCTTGGATTGTCTTGCACTTGACCCATGTGTTTAGACACCTCATTTTATTTGGTGTTGTGAATGATTCCTATGCCTACCATAGACCTTTCATTGAGCACTTTTCCCATGCTTGCTATGATCTTGAGGTAGATGCTTATTCTCTTGTTACACATATTTGCATCACTACCTCACATTTACAAGCTTGTCCCCATGATATCTTTGATTGTGCTCAATTTATATGCTTATATGCCATGTCACAATCCTTTGTCAAACCATATGCTTTGCATGATGACGACACTTGTTTGGTGAATCACATCTTGAATGCTTGGTTTTGCACTAGCGCTAACCACATTTGTTTTTCCAAGTGTTTGTTGTCTTTGCTACTTTTGAAGGAATCCCAAGATGGTGCGACATTGGAGAGTGCCCATTTCGAGCTTCAAGATGACGAGAACTTGGTGATCGACCAATCCTACACGGCGACGCCATCTCTTTCCCATGGTGATTTGGATTTCGATCCAAGGTCGGATCTTTCCCAAGGGAGGAAAGATGATGCGGAGCATCCTATGGACATCACCATGTCAAGAGTCCGTTTGGCAAGTGACACGTGGGGCATCTACTTCACATACATAAAGGTGAATCATCTCCTTTACATGTGCTCACTTGACCCCTTCAAGGATGGTATACTACTTGACACATCTCCCGTGTGCATGCATAGGTATTGTCGGAGCTTCACAAATGTTGAGGAGGAGTGCAAGCGCCAAGGAACAACTACACCATCCGCGCGGGAAGCATGGAAGCGACGATGGAAGAAGACGGAGAAAAGCTCCCAAGCCCCGGACATCTGGCCTCGCCAGCCCGGACATCCGGCCGTTCCCGAGCCCCCGGACATCCGGCTCCCAGCCCGGAAATCCGGCCCCTCTGAACCTGAGAGCAACAAGTGCCACCACTCGGGCCCGGACATCCGGCGACTAGCCCAGACATCCGACGTGTCCCGAGCCCCCGGGCATCCGGCCTCCGGCCTGGAAATCCGGACCCCGCCATTCCAGAGAGCAACCAGGTTGGACCCTCCCAGTCCGGACATCTGGCCCCAGCGCCCGGACATCCGACGTCTCGGGAAGGCCCCGACATCCGGCCCGACGCCTGGACATCCGCCCCCTTGCCTGCGTGCAGCGCATCTAGGCCGTGGCCCATGTACCCCTTCGCCCCTTAGACTATATATACTCCCCCTCCACCTACGTTCTAGGGTTAGCGTTGGTTTATCTCATTTGAGAGATAGAGCTACACTCATCCATATCGGATCTACTCCACGAGTGAGACCGCGGCCTCTAAGGAGAAGATCCCTTTGGATTCAAGCCCCCTTTCAAAGGGAAGACCCCCCCCCCCCCCCCGTGGATTCAAGACCTCCTCACGGAGAAGATCGGCTACCTATGTATCGTCCCTAGTTGATTGTGGATCGTGTATCTTCTATTATGTATTCAAGGATATAGCACATGTGTGACTTATTCTTGTTGGTATAGTGTTTCTCTTATGTTCCCCTTGTGTTTTCCCTCTTTTCCACCTTGTGTTCTTCGTGTTATTCGTGGGATTCCACTACTATCGTGAAAGATCAGGCTCCTAGGGTTCTACCCTACATTAGAGGCCGAGGGTCTTCGGCTGGCGGAGGAGTGGCACAAGCTGAAGGTGGCCATCAACCTCGGGCGCCTCCAGCGCGAGCTGGACAACAGGAAGGCTGAGGCTTCCCTTGCGGCCTCCCGTGAGGCCAGCTCCCAAGCTCTAGAGGAGGCTCGGGAAGCTGACCGCCTTCGCGAGGCCGCGGAGAAACATGCGTCGGAGCTCCAAGCCTGGAGCGCTGTCTTGGATCAACAGGTGGAGGCGCGCAGGGCTGCTCTTGCGTCGTTGAGGGGGTTGCCCGCCGAGGTGGAAGAGATCCGAAAGCGCAAGCAGGTGCTGGCACTGGAAGTCATGGAGCGCAGCCTTAAACTCGAATGGCTGGAGAGGAGGGAGCGCCAGGTTGCTCAGGCGAAGGACAACGTCGGGGAGCACGAGGGCAGGGCCCAGGAGAAGGTCGACCGCCGTGTGGCCGAGGCTCGCGCGGATCTCGAGAGTAGGCACAATGTGAAGCTGAAGCTCGTGGAAGCTGGGGCCACTGGTAGGACTGCTGCCCTCAAGTCCTGGCTGGACGAGGTGGAGTGGCATGAGGAGGCCACCGCATCAGCCCTGGCCTTGGCGCAGGCTGAGCTGGTTTGATCCCGCGCCGAGATGCTCTCTCTTCGGCAGCGGGTCGCCGACGCCGAGTCCGTCGCGCAGCAGAATAGGGACGAAGTGCTTGAGCGCCGAACATTGGAGCGCGTGCATGCCCCCATGCTCGAGGACCTCAGGAACAGGGCCAACAGTTCCCTGGGCCATATTTGCGATGAGAATGCTCCTCATCCCCATGCAAACGACTACGCCAGGCACCTCCTCTTCTTTGGGGATGTGGTGACACGCCTGCAGAACCGTTTCGAGAGGGCTCGCCAAGTTGTTGAGGAGAGGAGCCACAGTCTGCTCGGGCGCGCATTCTCCCGTGTCTTCAGCCACCTCACGAACATCGACCCCAACTTTGATTTTGACGCCGCCATTGCTCCCGTACTGGAAGCCATCCGGGGCGATCTGGCACGATGGGTTGAGGACAATGTGGATGCGCTGGTCAGGGCCTTCGCTTCTGACGACGACAGGTTAGTGGTCGTGGCAAACGAAGGCGTCGTGGTTGACGACGGTGACGCCGGTGCCGGTGAAGGTGGAGGTGACGCCAATGATGGCGACAGCGACGCCAGCGGTGCATCATAAGATGATATGGGAGACGTGGTGAGCGACATATCTGGCTGATTCCTCATTCCCCTGTCATTTATCCTGTAAAAACATGGGCGTGGCCCTGGAAGACTGTAAGAGCATCTTGAGAGGGGGAGCCCATCATGTAAACAATCGCAGCTTTTATCCTTCCGTGCTAAATTGAGTACGCGTCTTCACGAGCTTACGTATGCCGGGGCAAGGTTGTTGTTGCGGTTTACTTTAGCTTGGACGAGCCCAAAACCGGACCGAGAGATTGCGGGTTTTTGAGGAGTTCCTAATGAGTTCGTTGACATGCCCGAGGGGGTCGCGTGATAAGAAAGCGCCAGCCATGGCTTGCCGCGTGCGTGGCTCATGTGCTTCATGATGCGGAGCATCCTTCCATCATCCTCACGGACTCTACACCGACACATCAAGCCCCACGTGGACCTATGACAAGAGCAAGAACACGTGCTTTGGAAACCAAGGTGAACTCCTTCCTACTTAGCTTGCATATGGATACACATGGAACATTGTTACTACCTCACCAAGATTTGCTATGTCTCATTAGGTACGAAGAGGAACACCACCAAGAGGCTCAGGATCATCCCCAAGGAGAAGAGGAACCACCCCAAGGCCACGCGGACCAAGACGGAGTGCAACACCAGCAAAACTGGAAGTCCTAGGTGACCCCATGCGCACGGGCCCCCGAGAACCCGTGCCCACGGGCTTTCCAGGAAGTTGGCGCTGGAGCACCCCGTGCGCACGGGCCTGTACCGTGCCCACGGGACCCCCGTACACACCGGCCCAACTTACCCCGTGCGCACGGGCCTCCCAGGATGGATGGCTGAGATCCCCAAACCGAGCCCCTCTTCATCTCTTTCAACCCCAAGACTATATAAACCGTACCTAGGGCTATGTTTAGGGTTAGCAAAGTATGAGATGAGATATTTGTGAGCTTTGCTCCTTCTACCTTCCCATTTGTGGAATCAAGACCCCTTTGGGAAGAATCCTAGTGGATTTCAAGACCTCCTGTAGGAGAAGACTATCTTCAAGACCTCATCTCCTAGGAGTGGTAAGAACTTTGCCATTGTATCTTTCCTTTGACTGTGATTGTGACTAGTGGATCTTATTTTGCTATTCTAGTGGATGTGTGATTGGGGAATTGTTTGAGTGTTTTCCTCTCTGTGTTCTTGTGAGTTTGCCCTTTTCCCCCTCCAAGTGTGAAATGATCCCCCTCTAGGATTTCATCCTATATCATTTTGGTATCATGAGCAAGGTTGATTCACATCTTGGAGTCCCATCCCCCCATTTTCTAGCTTGATTTTGTTGTTTTTCGTCCTAATTCGAAAATCCCCACAAAAATAGCCCCAAAAATTTTTCTTGCAATTTGTTGGATCTTGTGATATTTGGTTATTTTGATCCACGAATTTGGAGTTTGGCAAGTGGATCTACCCATCTTCCTGCTTCCCCACCTTCCAAATCCTCGGAATCGCCCTTATCTTGAAAAATACCCATGGATCCGGAGCTGTTCTTCCGCTCGCCGCACACCCTGTGCACACGGGCCCTCGAGACCCCGTGCACACGGGACCCCGTGCACACGGGCCTCACTTACCCCGTGCACACGAACCTTCCAGAAACTATCGGCTATCTTTGTCTTGCACCATTTTGCATCCATACCAACACTCGTGTTCTTCGAATCTATTTCTCGTGGTTGTTTGAGTTTCGGACTACAGTTTCTCTTGTGTCCTAAGGTGTTTAGGCTACTTAGGCGCATTTGGACATCATCATCACCGCTACTCCTTCAACAACTCGACCACCACACCGGCTTCAATAACTACATTCTTACCGTACGATCGGACGGTAACCTCGACGACATCTCACCCTTGCTTTTGCATTGATAACCCGGGCCATTTCACGTCGCTTACCCATCAAGACTAGCAAGTTGAGAATTGCCGGGCCACGCTATTGTGCACCATAGTGATCTTGTTACCATCTTAGTGCCATAAGTCTCTCCCGTGCATTTCTTACATACTTGTCTCATATCATACTTGGCTCTAGCTTCAAAAAAAAACAAGAAAAGCTTTTAAGCAAAAGAGGAGCAACAAAGAGCTTGTGAGCAATAGCATCAAGTCATTTTTTGCATATCATCTTTGACACCTCATACGTAGCATAGTTGGGATTGAAGACGGCACGTTTCTCTTATAGGTTGGTGCACATGCGTATCTAGCCCATTTGAGCAATCGAGCTAGCGTCTCTCTAGTATTCGCACAACAAGAGCACTTTCCGTGGTTGCACATTTTGAGCTCACCCCTTGGTTGTGCGGATCCCATCTATCTTCCGTGTGTGTGTTCCTAGTGATATCATTGGGTTTGATCTATTTGTTTTTACTTGCATTTTTGTGAATCTTATCAACCTTTTCGATATCTTGACTAACATTTGCTTGAAATTTTTGCCACCATCCTAACCGAGCTCCTCCATAAGCCTTTTAATTCTAGGTGTGCGAAACAATTCCCGGTACCAATTCCCCTATAATAGCATCGTGAGATCGTACTTGTTACATCCACAATCTTCGGAAAAGGTAACTTTGGTTTTGTTCTCTCATTTTTCCTACTCACCACCACTATCTCATGATGGATATGCCAAGTACTTCTACCAACCCACTCTTCATGGAGCAAGACGACGACATGAACTCCTTCGTCCAAGCCCTCTTTGGTGCACAACATGCTTTGCATCAAGAGCAACAAGCTATGAGTGATCCGCATCGACAACCTTGCCGCCGACTTGCGACTTTTCCGAGCAACGTACAAGGGACTACTTCGACCACAAGCTCGACGATCACAAGCAAGAGAATGACGCAAGGATGGACGAAATTTCGTGCTTTGTTGCTCGAACCGCTCGTCTTCCACTTCAAAGGAGCCATTCAAGCCGCCACTCCGACTTCACCCTCTCCGGCTCAAGTACACCATCTTCGAACACTCTTCGTCGAGCCGCGCGCACCGACCGTCAAGCAAACCTCAATCCACTTTGAGACACCGACTCGTAAGAGCACCGACGATGTCAAACCCAAGAAGCCTTTGCCCTAGCATGAGAACGGCAACGTCAACGCCAACATGAAGAGGAAGAACGTGCGCGTCTACACCAACATGCACAAGATGCCGAGACACAACGTCAAGAACAACAACTCCGTGACGCCCAAGCACTTGCGGTGCAACAAGCTCTACGCAATTCGAGTCGAGCCGTTGCTGACCGAAGCCGTCAAGCCCGTGAACAAGATGAAGCACTTTGCGAAGAAATTCAAGAACAAAGATTTCAAGCTCGCGTGCATCGTCAAGTTCCTCCTTGAGCTCGCGAAGCTCCCCCACAAGCTCGCCAACACCATCAAGTTCATCGAGAGCCTGAAGACAATGGAATTCCTCCATGGCCAGAGCAACATGAGGTTGACAACCTTCTGCGTCAAGAGCACCATGAGTTGAACAATCATCTACAACATGGGCGTCATCATCCCCGACCCCAATACAATGAAGAGCAACGCTACAACAAGCTCAAGTTCACCATGCCCAAGTTCAACAGAAGCAACGATCCTGAAGAATACCTTTCATGGGCATGGAAAGTCGACAAGATCCTCCGTTTGCACAATTATGAAGAAGAGAAGAAGATCGCGATGGCATCCCTTGAGTTCCAAGACTATGTCCTTATTTGGTGGGAACAAGTCATTGAGTACCGAGAGGAAAGGGGTGATCCACCCATCACTACTTGGGCGCAAATGAAAGATGTCATGAGAGCACGCTTTGTACCTACCTACTACAACCGCGACCTCTTCAAGAAACTCCAACAACTCAAGCAAGGAACCAAGAGCGTTGAAGAATACTATAAGGAGATGGAGATTGCAATGATAAGAGCCAATGTCATGGAAGACGATGAACAAACAATGGCACGCTTCTTGAACGGCCTCAACCATCCCATCAAGAAGATCGCCGACTTCCAACCATACTCAAATCTCATCGAGCTTGTGCACCAAGCCACCAAAGCGGAACGCCAAGTGCAAGATTATTTCAAGTATGCCAAGTTCTCGTCCAAGACCTATGGTTCCTCTTATCAAGCTCCCGCAACTTCGGCAATTCCTACCTCAACTAGAGCATCACCAAGTACCGGCGGCAAGTCAGGTTACAAGAAGACTTCGACAAGCACAAGTGATCCTCCTACTACAAGCAACTTCAAGTCGAAAGATTCATCATCATCTACTCCAGCCGATGAGACCATCAAGACAAGTTCCATCAAATGTTTCACATGCGGAGGCCGAGTCCACAAGTCCTTCGAGTGCACAAACAAGCGCACCATGATCCTCAACGACAACGAAACCTATGACTCCATGAGTGAAAGAGAAATGGAAACCCTTGAGCAAGTGGCCATGCACCGACAAGTGAACAACAAAGACGAAGATGATCAATTCTTTTGTGATGAAGATTCAAGTCCCGCTCTTGTTGTCTCCAACGTCTTGACTCTTCAACATCAACAAGACCAAGATCAAAGATGCCGTATCTTCCACACAAAGGCCAACATCAATGGACGGTCCGTCAAGGTCATCATCGATGGAGGTAGTTGCTACAAATTAGCAAGTGAAGAACTTTGCTCCAAACTTCAATTGGTCAAGACGAAGCACCCTCACCCCTACAAGGTTCAATGTCTAAGTGACACCGGCACCATACAAGTCGAGCATCGAGTACAAGTCTCTTTCAAGATCGGCGCCTATGAAGGCACTTTGGAGTGTGATGTACTTCCGATGACCGTTTGCCACCTCCTTGTTGGGCGGCCATGGCAATTTGACCGAGGTGTCATTCACAATGGGCGTACCAATCACTATAGCTTCAAAATGAAAGGGAAAGAGTTTGTGCTATGTCCTATGTCTCCAAGCCAAGTGCTCGCCGACAAGCAAAACACCCGTCGTGGAGAGAATAGTGAGAGAGTGAGCACCAAAAAGAGAGTGAGCGCCACAAGCCCAAATTGAGTGCCTCCACGATGAGTGACAAGAAAAACTTAGTCCTATTTGCCACCAAACATGAGATGAGAGAAGTGTGTGAGAACCCATCAAGTGTCCTATTGTGCAAGGACGAGACACCAAAAACTAACACCTCTCACAATCTACCTTTGGTGTTATCTTCTCTATTGCAGGAATTTCAAGATGTTTTGTCCGATGAGCTACCTCCGGGACTACCTCCTCTACGAGGCATTGAGCACCGCATCGACCTCATCCCCGGAGCGCCACTTCCGAACAAAGCTCCCTACGGTGTCAACCCCGAAGAAACCAAAGAAATTTAAAGGCAAGTAAAGCATCTCATAGACCATGGTCATGTGCGTGAAAGTTTGAGCTCTTGTGCCGTACCGGTCATCCTTGTGCCAAAACATGACGGTCGCTTTCGCATGTGCTCCGATTGTAGACCTATCAATGCTATCACCGTTCGCTATAGATACCCCATTCCACGCCTAGACGATATGCTTGATGAGCTTAGCGGTGCCACTATATTTTCCAAAATTGGTCTTAAGAGTGGTTACTATCAAATCCGCATACAAGAGGGTGATGAATGGAAAACCACCTTCAAAACCAAGTTTGGTTTGTATGAGTGGGGAGTCATGCCTATGGATCTCTCGGAAGCACTTGGCACCTTTATGTGCCTTATGAATCATGTCTTTCGCCCTTACATTGGTATATTTGTTGTGGTTTACTTCGATGACATTCTTGTGTTTAGCAAGTCCATCAAAGAGCATGTCACCCATGTCCGCACCGTTTTGCAAACTCTTAGAAAAGAGCACCTCTATGCTAATATAGAGAAAGGCCTTTTTGGTGTTGATAAGCTCATTTTCTTGGGTTTTGTTGTTTCTTCTAAGGGTGTTCATGTAGATGAGTCAAAGATCAATGCTATTAAGACTTGGCCACAACCTACCAACTTGCATCAAGTGCGTAGTTTCCTTGGTCTTGCAGGTTTCTATCGTCGCTTTGTGAAGGATTTTAGCACCATTGCTTCGCCTTTGCATGCCTTGAGCAAGAAGAATGCGCCTTTTGTTTGGGGACCATCCCAAGATACCACATTCAATGAGCTTAAGAATTTGCTTACTCATGCTTCCGTGCTTGCTTTATCCAAATTCGACAAACCTTTTGAAATTCATTGCGATGCTAGCGGTAATGGCATAGGAGGTGTGTTAACGCAAGAGAAGCGCCCCATAGCTTACTTTAGTGAGAAACTTTCTGGAGCGCAACTCAATTACCCCATCTACGACAAGGAGCTATATGCTTTAGTCCATGTTTTACATGAATGGGAACATTACCTTCGTCCCCATGAGTTTATCATTCATACCGATCATGATACTCTCAAGTATCTTAAGGGTCAAACTAAGTTGAACAAGCGTCATGCTAAATGGAGTGAATTCATTTAGTCTTTTCCCTATGTCATCAAGTACATCAAGGGTAAAGAAAACATTGTCGCGGATGCGCTTTCCCGTATATGCATGCTTGTCACCGAACTTGAACTGAATGTCATTGGTTTTGAGCATATCAAAGACTCGTATGAACATGATGCAAATTTTCCTATTCCTTATAACAAGTGTTTGTCACATGCATCTTGGGAACGCTATTACCTAAAAGATGGATATCCTATGAGAGCTAACAAACTTTGCATCCCCGAGTCGTCCCTTCGTTTGTTGCTTTTGCAGGAATCGCATGGAGGAGGCTTAATGGGACACTTCAGACGCGACAAGACGTTCGCCACGCTCTCGAAGAGCTACTTTTGGCCAAAGATGGTTAGGGACGTCAATCGTTTCACCAACCGGTGTTCTTCATGTCGCAAAGCTAAGTCCAAAGCTCAATCTCATGGTCTCTATATGCCTTTACCAATTCCGTACCAACCTTGGGAAGACATTAGCATGGACTTTGTACTTGGTTTTCCTAGAACTCGAAATGGCAAGGACTCCCTGTTTGTTGTTGTGGACCGTTTCTCCAAAATGGCTCATTTCATTCCTTGCAACAAGATAGACGATGCTTCACATGTTGCAAATTTGTTTTGTAGGGACATATTACGTATTCATGGAATGCCAAGGAGAATTGTCTCGGACCGCGACGTCAAGTTCTTGAGTTACTTTTGGAAGACCATATGCGCCAAGCTCGAAATCAAGTTACTTTTCTCCACGGCGTACCACCCTCAAACCGACGGCCAAATGGAGGTGACGAACCATACACTCTCCACTCTACTACGAGTATTGATCAAGAAGAACATCAAGGAGTGGGAGGAGTGCCTACCAACCACCGAGTTCGCCTACAACCGTGCAACACATTCGACTACCGGCAAGTCCCCTTTCGAAGTCCTCTATGGATTCAACCCATTGTTCCCATTGGACATTCTTCCTCTACCACTACAAGAGCGCATCAACATGGACACAAGCAACCGAGTGAACCACCTCAAGAAGATGCATGAAGATACAAGGCATGCCTTAGAGCGCCAAGTACAACGACTCGTGACCAAGCGCAACGCCAACAAGTCCCCAATGGTGTTTCAACCGGGTGACCTAGTTTGGGTACATCTCCACAAGGATCGTTTCCCCAAGGAACACAAGTCCAAGCTACTTCCAAGAGCCGATGGCCCATTCAAGGTACTCGCATGCTACAATGACAACGCCTACAAGGTCGACATCCCACGAGACAAGTACAATGTGAGTGGCACATTCAACGTCAAAGACTTGGCCAAGTACCATGGTGATGAAGATCACGATCCGTGGACGGATCTCTCCCAAGGGTGGGGGGGATGATGCGGAACATCCTTCCATCATCCCCATTGACTCTACACCGACACATCAAGCCCCACGTGGACCTATGACAAGAGCGAGAACATGTGCTTTGGAAACCAAGGTGAACTCCTTCCTACTTAGCTTGCATATGGATACGCATCGAACATTGTTACTACCTCACCAAGATATGCTATGTCTCATTAGGTACGAACCACCAAGAGGCTCAGGAGCACCCCCAAGGAGAAGAGTAACCACCCCAAGGCCACGCGGACCAAGACAGAGTGCAACACCAGCAAAACTAGAAGTCCCAGGTGACCCCGTGCGCACGGGCCCCCGAGACCCCGTGCCTGTCCAGGAAGTTGGCGCTGGAACACCCCATGCGCACGGGCCCAACTTACCCTGTGCCAACGGGCTTCCTAGGATGGATGGCCGAGATCCCCAAACCGAGCCCCTCTTCATCTCTTTCGACCCCAAGACTATATAAACCGTACCTAGGGCTATGTTTAGGGTTAGCAAAGTATGAGATGAGATATTTGTGAGCTTTGCTCCTTCTACCTTCCCATTTGTGGAATCAAGACCCCTTTGGGAAGAATCCTAGTGGATTTCAAGACCTCCTCTAGGAGAATACTATCTTCAAGACCTCATCTCCTGGGAGTGGGAAGAACTTTGCCATTGTATCTTTCCTTTGATTGTGCTTGTGACTTGTGGATCTTATTTTGCTATTCTAGTGGATGTGTGATTGGGGAATTGTTTGAGTGTTTTCCTCTTTGTGTTCTTGTGAGTTTGCCCTTTTTCCCCCTCCAAGTGTGAAAAGATCACCCCTAGGATTTCATCCTATATCACTTCATGCCTAGCCCGGCTCGCGAGGGGCCCGCGAGGGGGGAGCGACTGGCGCGAACTCCGAAATAAGGCAAGAACAAGACTGCGAAAAATAGCTTGAACGAGAAAAGGCATCCTCCCGCACGCATCAAGTAAAATTCAACTTCAACTTAAATCCAAATCCAGAAGGCATGGTTACAGAAAAGAGATCCAAAGCAAATGGCCGCGTCCGACGCCTAGTCTAGTCTTCGACGTCTTTTCACCAGTGCGGAGCTAAGTGCTGCCACTAGGCGTGGGAGGGAGCCCATGAGGCCTGAGGGCGGCTCTCCTGAGGCTTCGGGCCGTGTACAGCCCCACTCCTTATTACGTGAGAGTGTCACGGGCGGCGATCTTCACAGGCGTGAGCCTTACTTCGTATCGCCTGACGAGGGCCCCACCTTGCGCCACCCCCTACCACCGCTCGGATGATCGGAAACCAGGACGGCCCAACGAGGGCAGAGGGGACACTAGCGGCGCCCTCGGCGACCACGGGTCCTCTGCCGGGGGAAAGGTCGCCGTCGCCACCCCAGTAGAGGGCCTACCTCCGGGTGTTGCCTTGCTCCGTGCGACACGGGGAGGGGCCTTGCTCCTGGCCCCGTCCACGCGGGCCCTAGCGGGTCTCTCCTGTCGGGGCGGACATTGGCTTGCCGGAACCATCATTTGGCGCCATGAGTTCATCTGTGACTCATGGTTAGCGTAAGCTTGCCCCTGAGGGATTAATGGTACCATGTATCTGTCATCGACGAGGCGGGCGGCGGGGCTCTCTGGGGGCTCCTAGAAGGCCTCAGCTCCTAATGCCTCCTCCTCCCATCCTGGCCCGACGAACGAGCCGGGGTCGTTCTCCGGCGTGTACCCCTGGTCCATCATGCGGGGCACATAGGCTTCCGGGGCTGTCACCCCAAACACCTCGCCATAGTGCCCCACGCTCCACGTCGCCCGGCCCTGCACGGTGTCCTGAGGATGATAGCGCGACGCCTCGCTGTGGCTATGGGGGGCAACGCTCGTGCCCATGCTCGTCGGAGGCGGCATGGGGGCAACGAGGCCCCCGGCGCCGCTGGCTGTCCTGGTGTCGCTGAAGCCCCCAGGCGCACCCGAGGGCGTGTGGTTGCGGCCAGGCCCGTCGTGAGGTCCAATAGCGGCCCGGGAATGGAGCAGATAGCAGAAAGGCGGCACTCCTGACGCCGCCGCATCTAGCAGCTCAGCGACACATTCTAGCAGTGTGTCGCGGTCGTTCTCCATCAGCCGGCACCGCAGCAACTCCCGCCCCACCGTGAGCGTGGCCCGCGTGTTCGCCTGCTCCCGCCGGGTGTGTGGTGCCGTTGCTGCGGCGTGGTTTGCGGCACTTGCAGCGGCTCGCGCTTGTCGTGGAGTGAGGGTGGATGACGCCTGGCCGCGCCTACCGCGCCCCGTAGTGTTAGGAGGCGCTCGTGCCGCCTGGAGCGCGAGGTTGAGGTCTTCATGGGCAGGTGGCGCCGCCCGGGCTGGCCAGGCTGCCCAACGGTCGGAGTCGGCCCTTGGGTCGCCGGACATCGGGGCCGCGGAGCGTCGGCGGGTCGATTGGCGGGGAAGAGACTCCGGTGCACCCTACCTAGCGCGCCAAATGTTAGATCACGGGTTCCGGCAAAACCCTCAAGGTTCGAACATTGGGGTGCGCACGAAGGTTTTATCCCTATCGATCCACGCCCTAGCTCTCTAAGATCTCGCGGACGAACTCAAAAAACTTGCAACACAAAGATACAATATTTATACTGGGTCGGGCCACTGTTGTAGTGTAATACCCTACTCCAGTGTGGTGGTGGTGGATTGCCTCTTGGGCTGATGATGAATAGTACAAGGGGAAGAGCAGCCTCCTGAGGTTGAGGTATTCTTGTGCTTGGTGAACTTGTGTGAGTGAGATGCCTCTGAATGAGTTCTCCCTCTCCTCTTTTCGTCGTCCTTCCTTTCTCTCTCCTCTACTGTGGTGGCTAGTTCTACTTATATAGGCCCTAGTCCTCTCCCCAAATATTGAGAGGGAAGGGAGCCAACAATGGCCAATTTGATAGGGGACAGCTATTATAGCTTATCCTGACAAAAGTAGTCTTTGCCTGCAAAAGGCTCTGGTGGTGACACATTCTTGGGCTCCATGGTGACCTCCGTCTTGCCGTCCTGCTGGTCTTGGTCTCGTTGCACCAATATGGAAACCTTTGCTTGATGCCTCGGTACTCTGCGCCTTTGCTTGCCCACTTGGTGCCAAAAGAGGAAGCAAGGATGCTGCGCGCGCTGGCGCCCACCTGGCGCCCGCCTGGTCTCGATCGTCATGGCTCACGTCATGAGGACCTCGCGAGGTTTGCCTTGCCTTGATCTTGCCGCCCCTCGTGAGCCTGCCTGGCGAGACCGCTTCTGATGAGGTCTTGCGTCGTCTGCCTCACGGGGCTTGGCCCCTCGCGAGAGTCTTGAATACCTCGTCGATGAAGCTGGGCCGTACATACCTGCTAGCTCAGCCACACCATGGGCCGCAAGCAGGCAAGTCTGGGGACCCCGGTTCCCAGAACGCCGATAGATAGGTCTTCGGCCGGTGGACTTGTTATACTTTTTGCTGGAGTGGGATTTTTCTGTGGTACGGCTGGTGCTATGGCAACTGAAATCGGCATACCTTTTGCTGGAGTGCAGCTCCTGTGTGGTGGGGCTAGTGGTGTGGCCAGTGAAGTATGGGTACAGTCTGCTGGAGTCGGTCCTACGTTTTGTGTCACTGGTTGTACAACCAATATAAGTGGGGTGTTTTCTGATTTCTCCGGCACAACCACGTTTTTCAAGGACTCTGCTGGTGCTCCTTCAGGTTCGGCAATCACCCTCTTCCTTTTTGATGTCTGATGCACAAGAACAACATTTGAGTGGAAAAACATGGTATGATGATAGATGGAATATGTATTGATTATGGATGGGCATGGCATCTCGACATATATGATGAGTAAACTAAGCAGATGGTGGTCTAACAAAGTAGAAGAAATGCAAGACAACATATGCAAGATAAGCGCAATCAATAAAACCTTGCCAAATTAGAGCAGGCACCTTGATGGGTGAACATGACAGGCCATCTACCTTTGACTCCTGGAGGTTACAATAGTCATTAGGATCATATTCTGAACAAGAATCTATAGGTGAGGAGCGTATGAGTTTCATTGCATCGAGAATGGCACTCAATGCCTTGGCGCCAATTTTGTAAGTCATTGCAGTGTTCCACAATATTCTTCTGATGCGTAGATTCTGATAGTCACTGTAATTGCGTATAATATCTAAGAACCATGAAAACATAAAATAGTTGTGAGATTATCTTTGTAATGCAGAGGATATTCTAATATATTGGCACCCCTGTAAACACCTGTGTGCTATCACTGGATTCTGATGAGAGAGCTCATGTGTGCTGTAACATGGTGCGTGCATCTATATAATCTGGCACAAGTCCAGAAAAAATAGGCTCCAGAAGTAAGGATAGTTGGCAGATGATAGGTTCAAAATATATTGTATAGATAGTTTATTGCCAAACCATGATAACAAGAGCACACAACAACTAGGCAGATCATAGTGCACATAAAAGGGCTACACCATAACCACGATATATAAATCGGGAAAGTGGAACTGGATTGAAAATACGGTGTTCTATTGCCTCTAGTAATTGAAAGCCTGTCGATCAAGTATATGCCAGCTCTATCAGCTGTTGACTGCAGATGTCCCTGCTCCCCTTCTTGACAAGGAACATATTGTACTTACTAAATACAGAATAACAAAAGAGGAACATTGTCGGTGTCAAAATCGGAGGATCTCAGGTAGTGGGTCCCGAACTGTGCGTCTAGGCCAGATGGTAACAGGAGGCAAGGAACACGATGTTTTACCCAGGTTCGGGCCCTCTTGATGGAGGTAAAACCCTACGTCCTGCTTGATTAATATTGATGATATGGGTAGTACAAGAGTAGATCTACCACGAGATCAAGGAGGCTAAACCCTAGAAGCTAGCCTATGGTATGATTGTTGTATATGGAGTTGATTGCCTACGGACTACAACCCTCCGGTTTATATAGACACCGGATAGGGTTAGGGTTACACAGAGTCGGTTACAATGGTAGGAGATCTTGAATATCCGCATCGCCAAGCTTGCCTTCCACGCCAAGGAAAGTCCCATCCGGACACGGGACGAAGTCTTCAATCATGTATCTTCATAGTCCAGGAGTCCGGCTGAAGGTATAGTCCGGCTACCCGAACACCCCCTAATCCAGGACTCCCTCAAACATGTTAAAGAACAGAAGAGGAAGCATATTCTTGAGGTTCCGCTTAATTTCATACAATGTTCGTTGCCCACTCATGATGAATCACAGTGCCCAAAGAAATGGAATTCCATGTTGTCTCTCTATATGTGGCAATTTTGAACAAGAGTCATTAGGATCATATTCTAAACATGTAGCGACCCGACCCGAATGGATCAAGTCTCTGTGCTTAAGTGTCATCCCTGGATCGGTATGCTGACACACACAGTACTCGAGGATTTATAACAGAGGTAAATCACATGTATAAAGTAACGTAAATACTATTACCTCAATCCAAAATAGCAGAAGTAATAAGGTTATGGATTCCCATCAACACCAACGGCAAAGTTGAGTGTAGAAATCATAACCCTAACGTATCACTTACTCGTTGTAAGAAATCCTGCAACATGAGACATTGCAGCCACAAAGGGTTAGTACATTGAATGTACTGGCAAATTCACACCATAGAGAATGATGAACAATGGCTATTAGTACATGCATATATGGCAGGTGGAAAAGCTCTATGCTTATATGTTTTTGCGAAAAGCCAATTTTTCCCTACTGCAAAGGAATACATTTTATTTAACTATCATGATGGTTGTTAAACATTGAGAGTGTAGACACCCTCTCAATGCCAATTAAAAGTTATCATTAACAACCCAACAAATTATTTAAGTAACGTGATGAGATCAATATGATAATTCAAGAACCAGATACTCAAGATGTCCATAACCAGGGACACGGCTAATCATGATTAGTTTATACACTCTGCAGAGGTTTGTGCACTTTTCCCCACAAGACTCGATCTCCTTCGTTGGATTTCTCGCACTACATGTTGTTTGAGAAACGGATGACCGAGACACAGTCTTTCAGAAGTGTTTGCACCTTACGATGGGTAGACCGTACCACCTACATCCCCTACATCTGCTAGTCTACCACTGTAAGAGTTCACACGACTTAATCAACTATGCTAGAGCCCATAATAGCTTGTGGCTACACACGGAAGTTTCTAGTATGAATAATCTCATGATCCCTTTCAGCCTGGGTGGCGGTCCATCAAGAAAAACAGGCAATCAATGGAATACCCAGGTGCCTCAATCCACCCAGATGTGTATTTAAGTTGCCACCTTAGATAAACCATTAATTTTACAATCTCACATATGTCATGGATACACTCACCCAATCCACTTCTACTGGCATAGAATGGCATAACAAGCAAACATAGAAGTAACTCCCAAGGGTTTGATACTAAAATAGGTAATAGGTACTACCTCATCTACTTCCCAAAACCCACATATTAATCAGATCATATTCATGCAACTGTTTGAGGATTGATCTAATGCAATAAAACTGGGTAGTAAGAGGTATGATCAAAGTATGAAATTACCTGCAATGTTGATGAAGATGATTCGCACTCATAACTCTTGATAGATCTACTCGTCACACTCCGATCAATCTATCGTAAGCAAGCAATAGTAACCACACATAAGCATTCACTCAAAAGGGTCGGAAAGAACGAAGAAGACAAATCGGAAAAACACCAAAACCAAGCAAATAACTCTTGCAACATAACACAATTTCTAACAGTACCAAAATTATGTGTAGGTGTCCTTACCAGAAAGTTTAGGTCAAGATATTCGATTTGCAAAAACAATCAACTCAAACGGAGCTACGAAACTCAAGTTATGATCAAACGAAGTTTGAATTCAAATCTGGTCTAATTCAAAATTTTAAACTTTCGAAAACATGTTTGAGATGTTTTACTATATAGAGGGGATCATAACGAAGAAGTGGGTGTTGGTTTCGTTGGATTTGGACAAACGAGTAAAAAGTAATGATCGTTTGAAACAGGGGGACTAATCTGTAAATAAAATCATCACAGATAAGTCCCTGGCCGAAATTAAAAAGAAAAAGAAAAATTCTACGGGGCGAACGTTTGCTACCGAATGCTAATGAATGAAAACCGTTCACTATAGAACCCTAACTAATGAACGCTCGTGAAATAACTAAACCTAAATAACTAAACCGTTGAAAGAAATAAAACCAAACTAACTAAAGAAAATCGGGGCGGTTTTATCGGTTTTACCGGCTCGGGGCGAGTAAACCGACGGCGGCGGTTTGGTTCGGGGTGGCGGCTCCGACGACGAGATGCGGCTGCGGTGTGCATCCGCCAAGTCCGGCGTGCTCCGGCGGATGCGGCGATGGGCGGCAGAAGTGGCTCCGGCGGGCGAGCGGCGCGGTGGTGCGGCGCGGTACTGACGGCGGCGAGCGGTGGCTACGGCGGCTGGGCAAAGTGCGGCGGCGGCGGGATGCGTGGGCGGCGGCGACGCGAGGTGCGAGGAGGAGAGAGGGAGCCAGGGTTCCAGATTATATAGAGGAGAGGGGGTGGCGCAAAGCTTGGAGCAGGGGGCAGAGGAGGCCGGAGTGCACACGAACGCCGAGGTCGGCGCTCGGGAGGCGTGCGACCGGCGGTCTCCTACGCGAGGTGGGAGACGACGCGGTCGGCTGGGCTGGCTCGGTCTGGCCCGGTTGGGTGCTGGGCCGGCCCAGTCGGCGAAGACTAAGTTTTTTTTAAATAAAGATTTTTTTCCAGACAATCAAAACAGATAAAAACAAATAGATATAAATCTTATCTAGGCATATAATATACCAAAATTTGCAGAAAAAGATTTTCTACAACATGGACATTTTTATAATGCCAAAAAAATCCACACAAATTCAGATAAATCAAAGAGTGCTACTGCCCTACTAAAATCCAATAAAATCATTTTAAAAATAGCAAAATGATTTCAAATTAATTTTTCTCCCATTTTCTATTATAGGGAATCATGTTACCCTATTTTCCATGTATTTTGTTTTTGGAGAAAAATAATTTGATTAAAACTCAAATAACTCCAAATTGAAAATAATTTCCAAAAGGACCTTGAATTTGATCCTTTTAACTTCCAACTCATATTTCATATGTTTTGAAGAAGTCATTTTATCTTCTCTCATGAAAATCATTGAGTTGCTTAAAGTTTCAGAACTGGAAATATTTTCAAATGAAATTCGAATATTTTCAACAACCCTTTTCATTTAATTTAAATGGAAGAAGTCATGTCATCTTCTCTCTCTAGGGTTTTGTGTTGAAAAGCATTTGAATTCATGGAGATCATAAATGCAAAAATGATAGTTTGGGAAAGTCCTTTTATTCCCTCTCATTTGACTTTTAAAAAGTTTCGAATTTCACTCCATCAATCACACAACAATCAAACAATCAATCAATCTATCTATTTATTATAGCATTCCAAATTTATAATTTTGGAATGTTACAAACCTACCACCCTTAAAATGAATCTCGTCCTCGAGATTCAGAGAGGCTAGCAAGAAAAAGGTTAGGGTTTTGAGTCTTCTCAAAATCCATCGATCATCACAGGGTCTGGGGTGCTACCACCCTAAGAAACATCGTTACGGTCCCATCAATACTCATATACTCCATCCTTATTCTTGACAGGGCCGGTCTTCTCAGATCGTAAGGATAATTCCTTCTCTGGCTCTTCCGGCAGTGGCATAACCTTTACCACAATTCTTCTCTACTTTCATCCTGGTAAGGTTATTACGAGACTGGGTCTTCTTAGCTGACGGGTCTCGCGCCAATACTAAACAACTATCGATATCTCATGGTGGTCAACAGTTTATGGTTTGTCCTGCAGGAAATGAGTCTGGGCTGAACCTCACCGTATAACCTACGGTTGGCAAAAGCTGCCTTGTACCAAGGAAAATTGCTATACCATTCTAAGGTTGAAACAAGGTTTAATACCGTTGTCTCTCTACTATAGGTAAGTCACTCGGATTTACCATCCCATATAGCAAGGCGAATAATAAGAGTAAGTCGTTATGGTGATCAATCCATCCCACACCCAAATCATTACCCTGTATACGGTTTAGCGAATCTCGCATTCTGACACTCGGTCATCCTCACAAGCATTGCAGAATTTCTCTTGTCGACGAACTGGGTTTGAAAGAATCCATTGATTCTGCAAGCCAAACAAGCATCTATCGTTCCTTCACAACCCTCAGGTTTTGCGTAACTCCTATAAAATCGTCGGTTGATAAAGGTGTAACTCCTTCCAGGGTTTTTCCTTCAGCAGGAGTGTGCTTGCCTCTTGGCAGGTCTTGGGGCCTGTGGGTTATGGCCCATCTTATTACTTGTAATCCTTGAGCTCATCCTAGGGGCAACTGATCATTATTCCAACTTCCAACTTCTTAGTATTCTTAAATCCATCCAATTGTACTGTCTTCCTTCCTTCTATTGGCACCAAACTAGGACATGCACGATTACTCAGACTCATCATGGAATTTCCATTGATCCATATTTCTGACATCATACCTCCTTTATATCCAATAGTAATTCATCTCTTCATCCTCGTGGGATATCCCACATACCAAGATAAAATTTATACTCATGAAGTCCATTTCAACTTCATGGAACATCATTATCCTTTCAAGGGTCAAGCGTTCTCACAGGGTAATATTGGCCATCTCTGCATGGCACTTCTTGAACTGGGAAACGTGAAACACATCATGAACTCCTGGCAGTCCTTCGGGTGACTCCAACTTGTTGGCCACTTCTCCCATACGCTCCAAAACTCGGTATGGTCCTACAAATCTCGGGGCTAACTGTCCCTTAACTCCAAATCGTTTAACTCCTCGCAGAGGGGACACACGAAGACATGCTCTGTCTTCAATTTCATAGACTACCTACTTGCGTTTTTTTGTCTGCATAACTCTTCTGCCTGGACTGAGCTACCTTCAGTCTATCTCGAATCAACTTAACATTATCTTCTGACTCCTTGATCACATTTGGTCCAAACAACTGACGGTCTCCAACTTCATCCCACATACTCTTGGGGTATCACACATATCGAGACAAAACTCGTATTCATTTTGTCCAAAATCCACTCAGTGGAGTATCCTTATCTTTTCCAGGGGTCAAGGGTTCTTACAGGGTACTACCACCCTTAAAATGCATAAATCTTCCATAGACCATATTTCTTATATCCTCAAAAATGGTCAAAATATTCTTCATAGAGTAACAACTCATAAAATCCATATCAGTACCAACGTTGCTAACTTTATTCACTCTCAATTGATTAAAATCTCAACTCAACACCTCGATATAAAAGAAAATATTATCACTTCTACTACTCCATTTCTTTTGTTGTAAACTCAATTATCTAGCAAAAGTCTCCTTCTCCTTGGGGAATTCTCTGGCAAGGTGCCCTGCTCCATTACAACTAAAACATATTACTTCTGACAAGTCTCGAGGTTTCCTTTTTGGGCAACTGTTGAGGTAGTGCCCTGACTCCTTGCACCTGTAATAGTTGATATGACTCAGGTCCCTCCTGGGCTCCAATCGGTTTTTATTCCTGGACTTTTCCATTCCAATTAGGGCTTCCATTTCCTGTGGGTCATATTCTACTTCCTCTGTCGGGAATTCTACTAAATCCCCATTCAAACAATTTTGGGAGATGTGTCCTTCTTCTCCACATGAATAGCAAGAGTTAGTGCAGGGTTTACTCGGGTCTTCTTTAGGTGTGTCCTCCACCTCTTCCTTCATCAAAGTTTCTTCTAAAATTTCCATGAGGACTCCTTTCATTACTTCTTTCTTCTACTGGATGGTTCGTTGTACCATGGGGTAAATGTGGCACTAAGCAGGATAGTGGGTAGTCCCTTCACACAAGAAACATGTAATCTACCTTGTTGGGCATTCTTCAACTGGGTGACTTCCTTCACAATTAGGGCATTCATCCTTGTGTTCTTTATGGGGGTGTCCTATTTCTCCACAAATCTTGCATGTACAAGGTTTCTTCATATCCTTTCCATAAGGCTTCAACTTTTGGGACACAAGCCGAGACTTTGGCAGAGTCAACTTAAATTCTTTCCAAGTGGTTACTCCTTGCCATCCATTGATGGTTTGGTACATCCTCGACCAAGTAGCAGCACCTCTTTCAAAGCACTAAAGAGCATGTTGGGTCATATCCTTTCCGACTATAGGGTTATTCTTCATGTGATCCTGCATGTTCTGAATCCATCGGTCTGTCTCCAACTGACTCATCGGTCCAGAAAATACAAGCTCATCTCCATTCATCCTCTATTGGGTCCATGGGTTTGGGGTGAGATAAAAGAGATAGAGAGGGATACACACAATACAAGCAAAAGTTTTGAAAAGGGAGATTTTTATTTTGTGGTTGTCTAAAAAACATCAAACACATGACAGCTCACAAACATCGCATCTAACATAGGTATATAATAGGGGTTTGGTCTTCTAAAGGTCAATAAATCTTCAACGTCTCCAAACTCTTCAAGCCTTGTTCATGCCTCCAATGTCTTCTTCCGATCATGCTTGTCTTTCTCAAGTTCTTTTGCCAGATCAACTCTGTAGATGCAAGGTCTCTTGAGATGTCCTTCAATATTTCTGGAGTTATGTTCCAACTTCTGGATTTCATCAACCTCGGCATGAACCATGATCCTATTGTCCTTCAATTCCTGAGGAATCTTTAATGTCTCAAGGTCTTGCTCCTCTAGCTTGGCTACTTTCAGCTTCATGGTCCTGAGTTCTTCATGAAATGCTTCCTTGTCAAATACGGCTTCCTGGAGCTCCATCTTAGAATTCTTGATGTACTACTCCAGATCCTGGTGATACACCGGCTAAGGTTAAAAATTCATCTTTTGCTGATAGGTGCTCCGTCAGCCTTCTACCATCCAATCCTTTCAAAGAAATGCCTGCTTAACTCAGCCCAGTGAGAAATAGCATAAGCGGGCGATGACATCACAGATAACCGTGTTTCTGCTCTTGTCATTTCCCATGAGCTATCATTCCATAGTTGATATCTCCTGCCTTAGGGTTTTCAAAACTTCGAGTTCTCATGCTCCTTGTTTCAGGCTTTCTCCGATACACCTTGATCCCGGTAGTGACAGCTTCCATAGTCTACAAAGTTCCATAAGGGGTGCCTTCCAAGGTCATACAAATCTGGAAAATTCTACAGGGCCTTCAAATTCCACTAGTCTTTGGAGTCTTCAACCGTTGTAGTTTCCATTATTATAATACACGGAAAAATCCTCTTCATTCCGAAGTGGTCTTAGTTGTCCGATATCTTGTACTTCTTGAAGTGGTCTCATCAGGTGAATCTTCATGTGGTCAAAAAGGGGAAAAGGGTATTTGGTCTCACTAAAAGGGAATATTTGAATAAGCTCAAAAGAGAAGAGAGGTAAAAGATCTTTTTGAAAAATAAAGTTTTAGAGAAAAATCTTTCTTATGGGCTTGCCAGTTTCTAGGGTCACGTCCTACAGTCAACATGTGCTCTGATACCATCTTGTAGCGACCCGACCCGAATGGATCAAGTCTCTGTGCTTAAGTGTCATCCCTGGATCGGTATGCTGACACACAGTACTCGAGGATTTATAACAGAGGTAAATCACATGTATAAAGTAACGTAAATACTATTACCTCAATCCAAAATAGCGGAAGTAACAAGGTTGTGGATTCCCATCAACACCAATGGCAAAGTTGAGTGTAGAAATCATAACCTTAACGTATCACTTACTCGTCGTAAGAAATCCTGCAACATGAGACGTTGCATCCACAAAGGGTCAGTACATTGAATGTACTGGCAAATTCACACCATAGAGAATGATGAACAATGGCTATCACTACATGCATATATGGCTGGTGGAAAAGCTCTATGGTTATATGTTTTTGTGAAAAGCCAATTTTTCCCTACTGCAAAGGAATACATTTTATTTAACTATCATGGTGGTTGTTAAACATTGAGAGTGTAGACACCCTCTCAATCCCAAGTAAAAGTTATCATTAACAACCCAACAAATTATTTAAGTAACGTGATGAGATCAATATGATAATCCAAGAACCAGATACTCAAGATGTCCATAACCGGGGACATGGCTAATCATGATTAGTTTATACACTTTGCAGAGGTTTGCGCACTTTTCCCCACAAGACTCGATCTCCTCCGTTGGATTTCTCGCACTACATAGTGTTTGAGAAATGGATGACCGAGACACAGTCTTTCAGAAGCGTTTGCACCTTACGATGGGTAGACCGTACCACCTACACCCCCTACATCTGCTAGTCTACCACTGTAAGAGTTCACACGACTTGATCAACTATGCTAGAGCCCATAATAGCTTGTGGCTGCACACGGAAGTTTCTACTATGAATAATCTCATGATCCCTTGGAGCCTGGGTGGCGGTCCATAAAGAAAAATAGGCAATCGCTGGAATAGCCAGGTGCCTAAACAGGCAATCACTGGAATACCTAGTTGCCTCAATCCACCCAGATGTGTATTTAAGTTGCCACCTTAGACAAACCATTAATTTAACAATCTCACATATGTCATGGATACACTCACCCAATCCACGTCTACTAGCATAGCATGACATAACAAGCAAGCGTGGAAGTAACTCCCAAGGGTTTGATACTAAAACAGGTAATAGGTACTACCTCATCTACTTCCCAAAACCCACATATTAATCAGATCCTATTAATGCAATTGTTTGAGGATTGATCTAATGCAATAAAACTGGGTAGTAAGAGGTATGATCAAAGTGTGAACTTGCCTGCAATCTTGACGAAGATGATTCGCACTCATAACTCTTGATAGATCTACTCATCACACTCCGGTCAATCTATCGTAAGCAAGAAATAGTAACCACACATAAGCATTCACTCAAAAGGGTCGGAAAGAACGAAGAAGACAAATCGGAAAAACACCAAAACCAAGCAAATAACTGTTGCAACATAAAACAATTTCTAACAGTACCAAAATTATGTGTATTTGGCCTTATCAAAAAGTTTAGGTCAAGAGCTTCGATTTGCAAAAACAATCAACTCAAACGGAGCTACGAAACTCAAGTTATGATCAAACGAAGTTTGAATTCAAATCTGGTCTAATTCAAAATTTTAAACTTTCAAAAACATGTTTGAGTTGTTTTACTGTATAGAGGGGATCATTATGAAGAAGTGGGCATTGGTTTCGTTGGATTTGGACAAATGAGTAAAAAGTAATGATCGTTTGAAACAGAGGGACTAATCTGTAAATAAAATCATAACAGATAGGTCCCTGGCCGAAATTAAAAAGAAAAAGAAGAACTCTACCGGGCGAACGTTCGCTACCGAACGCTAATGAACGAAAACCGTTCACTACAGAACCCTAACTAATGAACGCTCGCGAAATAACTAAACCTAAATAACTAAACCGTTGAAAGAAATAAAACCAAACTAACTAAAGAAAACCGGGGCGGTTTTATCGGTTTTACCGGCTCGGGGCGAGTAAACCGACGGCGGTGGTTTGGATCAGGGCGGCGGCTCCGGCAACGAGATGCGGCTGCGGCGTGCATCCGGCGAGTCCCGCGTGCTCCGGCGGATGCGGCGATGGGCGGCAGCAGCGGCTCCGGCGGGCGAGCGGCGCGGCGTGGTAGTGACGGCGGCGAGCGGTGGCTGCGGCGGCCGGGCAAAGTGCGGTGGTGGTGGCGGGATGCGCAGGCGGCAGTGACGCGAGGTGCGAGGAGGAGAGAGGGAGCCGGGGTTGCGGATTATATAGAGGAGAGGGGGTGGCGCGAAGCTTGGAGCAGGGGGCAGAGGAGGCCGGAGCGGACACGAACGCCGAGGTCGGCACTCGTGAGGCATGCGGCCGGCGGTCTCCTACGCGAGGTGGGAGACGACAGGGTCAGCTGGGCTGGTTCGGTCTGACCCCGTTGGGTGCTGGGCCGGCCCAGTCGGCGAAGAAGAAGTTTTTTTTAAAATAAAGATTTTTTTCCAGACAAACAAAACAGATAATGTAGGCATATAATATACCAAAATTTGCAGAAAAATATTTTCTACTACATGGACATTTTTATAATGCCAAAAAAATCCACACAAATTCAGATAAATCAAAGAGTGCTACTGCCCTACTAAAATCTAATAAAAATCATTTTAAAAATACCAAAATGATTTTAAATTAATTTTTCTCCAATTTTTTATTGTTGGGAATCATGTTACCCTATTTTCCATGTATTTTGTTTTTGGAGAAAAATAATTTGATTAAAACTCAAATAACTCCAAATTGAAAATAGTTTCCAAAAGGATTTTGAATTTGATCATTTTAACTTCCAACTCATATTTCATATGTTTTGAAGAAGTCATTTTATCTTCTCTCATGAAAATCATTGAGTTGCTTAAAGTTTCAGAACTGGAAATATTTTCAAATGAAATTCGAATATTTTCAACAACCCTTTTCATTTAATTTAAATGGAAGAACTCATGTCATCTTCTCTCTAGGGTTTTGTGTTGAAAAACATTTGAATTCATCGAGATCATAAATGCAAAAATGAAAGTTTGGGAAAGTCCTTTTATTCCCTCTCATTTGACTTTTAAAAAGTTTTGAATTTCACTCCATCAATCACACAACAATCAAACAATCAATCAATCTATCTATTTATTATAACATTCCAAAATTTAGAATTTTGGGATGTTACAAAACAAGATTCAACAAGTGGGGAGCGTATGAGTTTCATTGCATCCAGAATGGCACTCAATGCCTTGGTGCCAATTTTGTAAGTCATTGCAGGGTTTAGCTTCAAGAGTGGACTGCTGCTAGTGTGACACAAAGCAGCTACACAGATCATAGTGTAGATATAACGGGAAAACCGTAAGCATCAGAGTTAAATCAGCAAAGTGGAACTTGCTGGAATATATGTGCTAGTATTGCCGGTACGGCTAGAAAGGCTTCGGATACCAGCTCTCTTCAACTGAAGGTGTGGTACTGTTAATATCAGTTTAACTCTCAAAAGCGACACAACTCCCTGCATTTCCTTGCTATTCTTATTGGATTCAAGTGGGCAGGCCACTACAAATCCTATTCCCATGTTTACAAAATCCTACAAATCAAAGAGGCCCGAAGAGTTCAAAGTGTCCATACCAACCGACCGTATAGACCTCTACACTGCAAATGTCCCTGCTCATCTTCACTACAAGGAACATACTGTACTACTATCATACTCCCTCTATTCCAAAATATAAGTCTTGGTAGAGATTTCCACTATGGATCACATATAGATGTATCCAGATACATTTTAGAGTGTAGATTCACTCGTTTTGCTCCATATGTAGTCCATGGTGGAATCTATACAAAGATTTTTATTTAGGAACCGAGAGAGTACTTATTAAAGAAGAACAGAAGAGGAACATGCTAAGGAAGAGCAAGCAGATTTTGGATAATAAAATGTTCGGTGCGCAGTGCCCACACATGACGAGCCAGAGCGCATTAAGAAAGCAACTCCCTGGTGTCTCTCTATATGTGGTGCACGTGCTTTTTCGAAAGTAAAGTAGGAACATTAGCTAACCAGTTAAATGTTATGTGTTTTAGTAATATCAACATCATATCAGATTCGTACTTGAGCAACAAGTTTGGACTTACGAGTGGCACATTGTTTAGCTTGATGGATTCAGGAGCAGTGCTAAGCAGGTACGATGATGGTACTGAATATAAGGGCATGTCTGCATGCAAGTCGCGTGACTTTTGTCATTTGGGTCAGTCGAGGCGGTTGGATGAAGATCCTACGTCTCCTAACCCTTCTTCTTCCTCGTCTCTGATAATTCCCATACAGAACACCGCACGGGCCGCCGAACGGACCACCGGCCCGCACCGCGTGTGTTCCTCCGCCACCCCCACTGTGACAGCCTGGTTTTTGCCCTCTTTTCTTTGCCTGACTTTAGTTTGTTTGAATTTGAAATATGGAGTTTTGAATCCTTTCATATGGACTTAAACACTTGGGTACCCCTTGGCTTTCACCCAAGTGTCCCATTTGCCTCTCTAACCATCATTCCTACTCTGGTTCACCTCCAAACAATAATTGGAATATTTTTCTTAAATGAAAAATATTCATTTCCCTCTCTTAAACCCTAGTCAGCTCATTGTACTCCAAAGCAACCCCAATTTTTCTTTCCCACAAAAATCTGAGAAAATTCACAAATATTCTTTGAACCCTAAGGCACCTTCCTGAGAAAAAATATTGCCTAACTTTTTGGATTATTTTTGCTACAGAAAAAATTTTATGTTCTGGACAGAAATGGTGGTTTCTACAGCAACTACCATTTTACTTGCTCCATTGTGCTGATTTTTCTTGTGCATCATCACCTTAGTAGATTATTGCTAACGTCCAAAGCCCAGCTCCCAACTCTCAGCCGTTTGACCACGGTAAGCTCTACAAGTTACTGATCAAAAACTTACTAGGAGGTTGAAATCTATCCTACTGCGTCTGGATCCAAACCAAAGCGTGGTAATCTTCAAAACTACCACGAACAACAAGCCAGACATGAAATTTGGATGCAGGTCGGCCTGAGGGAAGAGTTCACGCGGTGACCACACGTGTACACGATGCCAACCTGCGTGCCGACGCGCTGTGGGTCGCGCCCGAGCCTCTGTTGCTCACATGCTCGCTTCCCCGACTGCCTAGCCTTGCCAAACCTTGCCACAATCTTCGTCCAAGCCCTCTTAACTCCCTCTTGGCGCTCGCCGATGCCGGAGCTCGCCGCAGCGAGCATGGGCATGGTCCGGCCAACGTAACAGTGCGGTGCGCACTGTGCTCGTCATCACCCAGTGCCCCTGTGCTCGTCCCCGTTCGTCCACAGTCCCCGCGTGAGCTGCATCTCCTTCTTCCCCTCTCACTGACGTCGTTTGTCGTCGGGCGCCGTGTCCAGGTGTCCACCGGCGGAGCCCGAACCCCCCTCCATGCTCGGCTATAAATAGAGCCCTCCCCAGCCTCCTCGAGCACCATCCACGACTCCCACACACTCCACAACCTCATAGATAGCCGTAGCCCGGGTGGGCAGGCCGCGGGCCGCCGTCCCCGAGCTCGAGCTCATCGACGATCCCTTGGGTCGTTTCCGTAGCTCCGGCCCCTCCCAGGCATGGGCAACCCTTCCAGGGCCTCCGCCACCAAGGTTGTCAGAATCACGATTCTGTTAATACGATTCTATGACTTTACGATCCAAACTAACTCCTCTGATTCTACAATTTTAGTTCATAGAATCCACGTTTTTACGATCCTGATAGGGAAGATTCTACGATTTGCGATCCTACCATCAGAGCTCCGATCCGATTCAAAATCGCGATTCTGACAACCTTGTCCGCCGCTCTCCGGTGGTGCTGTTCCGCCTGGTGGGAGCCCCTGGAGTCGCCTCTGTTCGCCGTCGTCTTCGTCTTCGGTGACCTCTGCTCTCTGCCTCCGCTAGAGAGGTTGCTTCCGATGCCGTCCGACCACCCCTAGCTACTCTACGGGTACGGGAAGTGCGCCTCTGTCTCCTCTCTCGAGCCCTCCCTCTCGTTTTGGCCAAGAAACCCTCGTCGCCGGCGTTTGCTCCCGCGAAGCCGCGCCGTCCCCTGTTTCTTTCCCCCTCTCCCCCTCACCTGACTAGCGGGGCCGCTAGTCAGCCACTCTGTATGCACGCGAAGCAGTACGAGTGGTGGCGCCCCGAGGCTTTACGCCTTCGACGTCACCCCCTAGTCTGTTTCTAATTAAATTCAAATTTCATATTTTTTCAGAGAGCTTCAAACAGCCAAAGCTCTTAAACCATAAGTCCAAATGAATTGATTCTTTTTGCATTGTGTTCTTTGTAAAGAAATCTAGCAGCTCACCAAAAATGGGATTTTTCCCTACTTTCTAGATTTTTTGGTGAATTTCAGAAGTGTTCTTGATGTTTTCTTTTTGTGTTTATAATTATTTTTTGAGGGTGAGGCTTGTCTTGAGGATCACCAAGAGGCTTGTGAACCTGATCTGCACTAAGGCAAGCCACAGCAACATTTTCATGGTGCCATTACAATATTTGTGATTTTCCTACTTGAATGAATGATTTAATCCATGCATTTAGATCACTATTATGTTATTTATATTCTGTTAGTTGCTTGTTTAAGTTAATATGCTGGATTTACAGAAAGTTTACAGCTAACTAAGTTGGTAAAGAAACTAGAATTAAATTTTGTTATGAAAGAGTAATATAGTTATGGATATAAGTAATTATATGGAGTTATTTTCTTGCATGGGAAAAATGATAAATTTGCTAGAAAAGATTCTGTTTAAAGTAAGGTTTAATCCTAACCGGAGAAGTGTCATGAGTTGTTGATGTATATGCTTGGTGTGGAGATAGTTGACTCAGTCATTTCCGTTGATCTGTGATGCATATGTTACTGGTGCATTTCATGGCATATAATTACGCCGGTAATTTTCACTTTAAGTTGAACCTCATAATAGCTCAACTTAAATATATCGTTGACCGGGTCATGGTGCCATTGAATCGAGTTTTTCCCAGTGCAACCACACTTGCCTTTATGGGAAGGCCTTTATTCGGTCCGTTGTCATGCCTCTAGCCGGTGCCTCCAACGGGGAAGGTTATGGGCGTGCGGTACCCTGGCCCGTTGTTGAGATTTTTGGTACCGTGTCCCCGTGTGGGATAGTTTATGTTTTGGCCACGACGGTGGTCGTGTGTCTTTGGTAGACACGGGGCAACCCAGGACTAGCCCAGAGGGGAGTGAGTCGGAGTGGTCGGGAGAGTGTCATGGCAATGGAGGGGTTTCGTCGGAATGCCGTTGGTCCACCCGAATGGGAGTGCGAGGCCGTGGGTTCCGTGGTGTGGGTACAGTGCGCTACCTCTGCAGAGTGTATTAATCTATCGATAGCCAAGTCCACGGTTACGGACACACTCGAAAGTAGGTCACACCATGGGTCAACATTTAATAAATCTTGCACACTAAGTTATGAACTCTGCACTGTTGATGATGGCGGGAAGGCCATCGGGTTGGACAGAACCAAGTGTTGGTCGTGGTTGTGATCGCCTAAAGATCATCGTTTTAGACCAAATATGGGTCGTGGTTGTGATTGCAGGAAAGATCACGAGATATTCATAGTTAAGATTTTGAGGTTGGTACGGTTGTGATCCAAGAAGTGATCACCGTTGGTAAGAGGGATTTTTCTCACAAGAGCATGATCACAGCATGTTGGTTATATTGTTGCAGTATTAATAATTGGTTAATTATCATGATATTGTTTGTCATTATGTTTATGTCTATTGTGAGCTTGTAAGTACATTCAATATACTGACCTGGCGTGTCATGCCAGATTCCTGGAAAGCCTTGTTGGAAAAGAGTGCTGTCCGAGTCTAGATCGTGTCCACATCGGTATCCCTATGCTATGGAGTTTCGCTACGATGTTGTTCCGCTGCCTCGTAGTTGTTATGATCGAGGCCTTTATGCTCACTAAATAATGTACATATTGTTCATCTGCACCATGTGTGCTGCTTGGCCTCGCTACCTGTTGTAATATATACTTTGATCCGCTAGCATCAATAAAGCAGTTGTTTTCTGTACCAAGATGTTGTGTGTTGCCAGAAGACATGGTCTCTAGGCTGGCAATGCATGGTAAACCGGTTGCTCTGAGCCGGGGTGCCACAACGCTTGGTATCAGAGCCGCACTGACCGTAGGCCACGCTAGACTACGACGTGTCAACTGGATGGTAGATGCGAGTTTAAGTTGAGTGCCGGTAGCATTGGTAGTTGGTTGTTGCATTACATACACTTGCTTTATTTTTATGCTAACCTACTAATGTTTGTGAGTGTAGATGGCTCCGGTGCCGTATCCGTGCGAGTTGTAGCTAATGTTGTTCACGTCACTTCATCTCCTTCGGAACGTCTGGCGTCGACTGTACCCCCTCGGTGACGATCCAGTTTATCATGTGTACTGGGAGCGTCTAGCTGACTTAGTGTATGAGTATCACGCAGTGGTCATTCTGCGCACCAGTTCCGACTCCAGCACTTACACTCGTACCTCTCGGAGCGGTTATGCTTCTACCGCTTCTCAGGCTGTCCAGTTTGCTGCATTCGAGGTCCTTGTCTAGCTGCGTTACAACGAGGTCCGGATGCAGAACCACCCAGGTTTCTACTACTATCCTTCTCTACACGACAATGGTCGTGTACGTTTCCCTATCATTGATCCGGAGTCCGATAGTGTTGCTAGCCATCTTGCTTGTTATATCACCGCTGGCTATCTTATGATCCACGAACTGGCTCGAGAGCTGACTCGTGCCCATACTGCTTTAGCCTCTGCTTTAGTCTCTACTGGATCTGCCACTACTCCATCCTCCCTGGGATTTACTCCTTATATTCCAGCCAGTTCTAGTTCCCATGTTTCACCGGTTACTCCTCCGAGTAGCTCAGGCGCCGCGACCGTGAGTCCTCTCAGTGCCCCTGCTGAGTGGGTTTCACTTCTCGCTACTCCTGTAGCCCCGATGCTTCACCCTACACCTGCCCCTGAGGGAGAGCCCTCAAGGCAGCATCGTCGTGTTACTTTTAACCCGGAGGTCTCAGTTAACCTCATCAGTTCAGGATCCGAGTCCGCTTCAGGAGAGGACCCCGCAACACCAACAGAGCAGTAGAGCTTCTGAGTATTCGCAGTCGTCATGATGGTGTACGAGTGTAGTCGTACGAGTCATGAGGTTTTGTTTCATGTATGAGAGTAGTTGAACCTGGCATGTTATGTATCTTTCATGTATGAGTCTATGTATAATTATGTTGGGACTCTATTTTATTCGCCGTATTTTCTTCGTCATTTCGTTTTTTCTCGGGCTTTTCTTGCTGGCTTTTCCCCAATTTATTTTGAATTCTTCTCATCTCGGTTGCGTTGTCTTGGGAAAAACCACAATAGGATGTCGCGGGGAGGCAGTAGCATCAACGTTCGCGAGGGTACTCCTGTACGTCGTTCCGCACGACAGGCATGACACTCCTCCGAGCCGTATGTTCCACCACCGCCTCCACCGCTAAATCCGCCCTCCACCGAGCAAATTCTACGTATGTTTGAGGAAATACAGAATAATGATCTGATTGAAATTTTAAGAAGTGTGCAAGCTATGGTTGGGCAAAATGGGAATCAGAACGGTTATCACTCAAAGCTGTCAGATTTTCAAAGGACCAAGCCTCCAAGATTTAGTCAAGTTATTGACCCCTTGGAAGCACACGATTGGCTGTGAACCATTGAGAGGAAACATGAGATTTCTCATACTGAAGAAGGTGATAAAGTTCCATTTGCAAGTCATTATCTTGAAGGCGCTGCTGCCATATGGTGGGAAAATATATAAGTCATGTGGCCTGTTGATGAAGAAATCACCTGGTCAAAATTCACAGATCAGTTCCGGAAATATCATATCCCTACTAGAATTATGAAGACTAAGAAGCAAGAATTTCTCGCACTCCTCCAAGGAAATCAGTCTGTGGGTGAATATTTGCCAAAATTCAATCATTTGTCACGTTACTCCCTTCATGACGTGGCCACTAAAGAAAGAAAGATTGACAGATTTCTTGGTGGATTAAACCTGCAACTCCGGTGTACCCTCAGTATGTTTAATTTCCTAGATTTCCAAACTCTCGTGAACAAGGCTTTCATTGCTAAAAGGGAGCACGGGCTTGTATCAGATAATAGGCCTGCTAGCAATGACCACAAGCGCAAGTTTGAGCCAAAGAAGGATGGGCAACCCATGCAAAAAGGCTCGTACCCGGCAGTAGACTCAGGTGGAATACAAGCCCAATTGGCAACAGAATGTTAACAAGACCACCACTCAAGTCAAGAATGTCGTGACCAACCCAGTGCACGAGGAGCGACAACGCAACAATTCTTGCTTCAGTTGTGGGCAAACCGGACATTATGCCAGACAGTGTCCCAAGAACAGCAAGGCAAATGCTCTATTCAGGCCACAAGTCAACTTTATGGAATCATGCCCAAACCAGCAAAACATCACTAGGCACGTTCATCACCTCTCCGCAGATGAAGCCCAAGAAAACCCCGAAGTCGTCATTGGTATGTTTCCTGTTAATAACATAAAGGACAGACCCAGTGCATAGAAGCTCCCACACAAGGTGGGGTCTGGGGAGGGATTATAGGAACCTAGTCTTACCCCTGCAAAGTGCAATGCAGAGAGGCTGGTTCGAACCCAGGACCTCTTGGCACAAGTGGGGAGGACTTCACCACTGCGCCAGGCCTGCAGTAATAACATACCTGCAGTAATTTTATTTGACTCTCGGGCTTCCCACTCTTTTATCTCTCGGAGTTTTGTTGCCCAAAACAAATTTCCTTGTTTGCTTTTGGGCAAGAATATGCTGGTACAAACCCCGGGATCCTTAATCAAGAGCAATCTGGTCTGCCGTAATCTGGAAATCAATATCAACGGAGTCTGCTTTTCAACTTCTATGATGATTATTGAGTCTGCTAAGCTGGATGTTATCTTGGGTATGAATTGGCTGACTCAATATCAAGTATGCATAAATTGCGCCACCCGAGAAGTCACTTTTACCAGTCAGAAGGGGCAGACTACCAAATTCTATGCTCGTAGAAGCATACCCAAGAAGGAAATGGTCTTCACCGTTGTGGCTCAATTGGAATTAATTCCTGTGGTCAGTGAATTTCCTGATGTATTTCCAGAAGAACTGCCAGGCATGCCACCAGATCGAGAGCTTGAGTTCGCAGTAGATCTTGTGCCCGGAACCGCACCGTTATACAAGAAGTATTACCGGATGCCCTCATCAGAATTAATGGAGCTAAAGAGACAGCTTGATGAAATGCTCCAAAAAGGATATATCCGTCCTAGCTCTTCACCATGGGGATCACCTGCTATCTTCGTGGACAAAAAGGATGGCAGCATCCGCATGTGTGTGGATTACCGTCAGTTCAATGATGTCACCATCAAAAACAAATATCCATTGCCAAGGATTGACGACTTGTTTGATCAGCCCAGTGGGTCCAAGGTATTCTCCAAGATTGGTTTACGGACAGGATATCATCAGCTCAAGATTAAAAAGAAAGATATTTCTTCCTAAGACGACATGTACCACTCGATACAGTCTTTATGAATATACAGTTATGACCTTTGGTCTCACCAACGCCCCTTCCTTCTTCATGCATATGATGAACAAAGTATTCATGGACTTCCTCGATAAGTTTGTGGTAGTCTTCACTGATGACATACTTATTTACTCAAGAAGTGAATAAGATCACAAAGAACACCTCCGAGTAGTGTTACAACGACTCTGCGACCATCAGCTATACGCCAAATTCAGTAAATGCGAATTTTGGCTCAAGCAGGTTGGATTTCTTGGACATGTGCTATCCGCCGAAGGTATAGCCGTGGACCCGAGCAAAGTAAAGGATGTGCTCGATTGGTTGCCACCCACAACTGTATCACAAATTCGGAGTTTTCTTGGATTAGCCGGTTACTACCATCGTTTCATTGAAGGGTTTTCCAAGATTTCTAAACCCATGACGGAGCTGCTCAAAAAGGATAAGAAGTTTGAATGGACTGAGGGCTATGAGAAAAGTTTCAATGAGCTAAAGGTATGGCTGATGACTGCACCTGTGTTGACTCTTCCTGATATCTACCGCAGTTTCGATGTGTACTGTGACGCCTCCACACAAGGACTTGGATGCGTACTTATGCAAGACAGCAAGGTAGTAGCCTATGCATCACGACAGTTATGACCCCACGAGGGAAATTATCCTACTCATGATTTGGAATTGGCCGCGGTGGTTCATGCTCTAAAATTTTGGAGACACTATCTCATCGGGAAGAGGTGCCAAATTTTTACCAATCACAAAAGTCTCAAGTATATATTTACTCAGCCAGATTTAAATCTCCTTCAATGAAGATGGCTTGAGTTAGTCAAGGATTATGACCTTGGAATAATTTACCACCCGGGTAAGGCCAACGTGCTTGCCGATGCACTCAGTCGAAAGCCTGTCAGCCTAAATGTCATATTGAAATCCTTGCATCCTGAACTTCCAGAGGAGATTGCTCAGCTCAACCTGGTCATAGTTGATGCCGGCCTTGCTAATATTTTGGAAGTAGCCCCCACACTTGAGCAAGAGATCCGCAAGGCCCAGCCAGCTGACACCGTCCTGCAGAAACATGCCAAGAATATGGTGGCAGGACAGACTTTAGATTTCTCGAAGGATCAATTTGGTACCCTCCATTTTTGTCGAAGGATTTGTGTACCCAATCAAACGGAGTTAAAGCAGAAAATCATGTCAGAAGCACATGAATCTTTGTACTCCATTCACCCTTGAGGTACAAAAATGTATGAAGACCTTCGACAAATACTCTGGTGGGATGGAATGAAAAAAGACATTGCCTATTTTGTGGCCTGTTGCGACATATGCAACAAGGTGAAGGCGGAGCATCAGAAGCCAGCCGGACTTCTCCAACCGTTGCCAGTTTCACAATGGAAATGGGATGATGTCTGCATGGATTTCATCACAGGAATAACCAAGACTCAGCGAGGCAATGATGCAATATGGGTCATAGTGGACACCTTAACCAAGGTTGCTCACTTTATTCTGATTAGAACCACATATTGAGCAGATCAACTTCCTCAGCTGTATGTATCCAGAATAGTCACTCTACATGGAGTACCCCGAACTATAACGTCTGAACGAGGTTCACTTTTTACCTCCGCTTTTTGGCCACATCTCCATCAAGCCTTGGGGACAACACTGAAATACAGTACCGCTTATCATCCTCAGACTGATGGACAGGCAGAACGAGTAAATCAAATACTCGAAGATATGCTGCGAGCATGCGCTTTGGCCCAAGGACCTAAATGGGAAGACTGCCTGCCGTATGCCGAGTTCTCTTACAACAACAACTTCCAGACCATTCTAAAAATGTCACCATATGAGGCTTTGTATGGCCGTAAATGCCACACCGCATTAAATTGGTCTCAAACCGGAGATAGCCATATCTTCAGAACAGATCTCATGATGGAAGCTGAGAAAAAAGTTAAGGAAATCAGAGACAGATTGCAATTGGCCAAATCTCGACAGAAGACTTATTATGATGGAAAGCACCATCAGATCGGCTTTGAACCCAGAGAACATGTATACCTCCGAGTCACTCCTATGAAAGGAATCAAGATATTGCAGACTCGTGGAAAGTTGGCACCCAGATTTATTGGTCCATTTCCAGTTATGTCACTAGTGGGTACTATTGCATATCAGTTGGAACTACCCCCTGAATTGTCGGACGTGCACATCGTGTTTCACGTTTCACAGTTGAGGCGATGCATATCGGAGCCTGAGAAAAAGACAGCTATGACTGAAATAGAGTTGGCAAAGGACTTAACATATGAAGAAAGAACGGTTAAAATTTTGGATCAGATGGAAAGGGTCACTCATAGCAAAGTAAGAAAGTTCTACAAGGTTCAGTGGGAGCATCACACAGAGTCAGAATCAACGTGGGAACGGGAAGAATTTCTAAAGGCACATTATCCAGAATGGTTTTCCCAGGCAACCGAATCTTGAGGACGAGATTCATTCTAAGTGGGGGAGGTTTGTGACAGCCTCGTTTTTGCCCTATTTTCTTTGCCTGATTTTAGTTGGTTTGAATTTGAAATTTGGAGTTTTGAATCTTTTCATACGGACTTAAACACTTGGGTACCCCTTGGCTTTCACCCAAGTGTCCCATTTCCCTCTCTAACCATCATCCCCACTCTGGTTCACCTCCAAATAATAATTGGAATGTGTTTCTTAAATGAAAAATATTCATTTCTCTCTGTTAAACCCTAGTCGGCTCATTGTGCTCCAAAGCAACCCCAATCTTTCTTGCCCACAAAAATCTGAGAAAATTCAAAAATATTCTTTGAACCCCAGAGCACCTTCCCGAGCAAAAATATTGCATAACTTTTCGGAATATTTTTGCTACAGAAAATATTTTCTTTTCTGGACAGAAATGGTGGTTTCTACAGCAACTACCATTTTACTTGCTCCATTGTGGCTGATTTTTCTTATGCATCATCACCTTAGTAGATGATTGCTAACCTCCAAAGCCCAGCTCCCAACTCCCAGCCGTTTGACCACAGTAAGCTCTCAAAGTTACTAATCAGAAACTTACCAGGCGGTTGAAATCTATCCTACTACGTCTGGATCCAAACCAAAACATGGTAATCTTCAAAACTACCACGAACAACAAGACACATGAAATTTGGACATAGGTAGGCCTGAGGGCAGAGTTCATGCGGTGACCACGCGTGTACATGATGCCAACCTGCGTGCCAACGAGCTCTGGGTCGCGCCCGAGCCTCTGTTGCTCGCGTGCTCGCTTCCCCGACTGCCTAGCCTTGCCAAACCTTGGCACAATCTTCGTCCAAGCCCTCTTAACTCCAACCTGGCGCTCGTCGATGCCGGAGCTCGCCGCAACAAGCACAGGCGCGGTCTGGCCAACCGAATAGTGCGGTGCACACTATGCTTGTAGTCACCCGAGTGCCCCTGTGCTCGTCCTCGTTCGCCCACAGTCCCAGCGGGAGCTGCTTTCTCCTTCTCCCCCTCTCACTGACGTTGTTCGTCGCCGGGTGCTGTGTCCAAGTGTCCACTAGCGGAGCCCGAAGCCCCCTGGACATTCGACTATAAATAGAGCCCTCCCCAGCCTCCTCGGGCACCACCCACGACTCCCACACACTCCACAACCTCATAGATAGCCGTAGCCCGGCCGGGCAGGCCGCGGGCCGCCGTCCCCGAGCTCGAGCTCGCCTACGATCCCCTCGGGTCGTCTCCATAGCTCCGGCCCCTCCCAGGCCTGGGCAACCCTTCCAGGGCCTCCGCCGCTCTCCTGTGGTGTTGTTCCGCCTGGTGGGAGCCCTTGGAGTCGCCTCTGTTCGCCGTCGTCTTCGTCTCCGGCGACCTCCGCTCTTTGCCTCTGCTAGAGAGGTTGATTCTGACGCTGTCCGACCAACTGTAGCTACACTACGGGTACGGGCAGGTGCGCCTATGTCTCCTCTCTCGATCCCTCCCTCTCATTTTGGCCAAGAAGCCCTCATCGCCGGTGTTTGCTCCAGCGAAGCCGCGCCGTCCCCTGTTTCTTTCCCCCTCTCCCCCTCACCTGACTAGCGGGCCCGCTAGTCAGCCACACTATACGCGCGCGAAGCGGCATGAGTGGTGGAGCCCCGAGGCTTTACGTCTTCGACGTCACCCCCAGTTTGTTTCTAATTAAATTCAAATTTCATATTTTTCCAGAGAGCTTCAAACAGCCAAAACTCTTTAACCATAAGTCCAAATGAACTGATTCTCTTTGCATTGTGTTCTTTGTAAAGAAATCTAGCAGCTCACCAAAAATGGGATTTTTACCTGCTGTCTAGTTTTTCTGGTGAATTTTAGAAGGGTTCTTGATGTTTTCTTTTTGTGTTTATAATTATTTTCAGAGGGTGAGGCTTGTCTAGAGGATCACCAGGAGGCTTGTGAACCTCATCTGCACTAAGGCAAGCCACAACAACATTTTCATGGTGCCATTACAATACTTTTGATTTTGCTACTTGAATGAATGATTTAATCCATGCATTTAGATCACTATTATGTTATTTATATTCTGCTAGTTTCTTGTTTAAGTTAATATGCTGGATTTACAGAAAGTTTACAGCTAACTAAGTTGGTAAACATACTAGAATTAAATTTTGTTATGAAAGAGTAATATAGTTATGGATATAGGTAATTATATGGAGTTATTTTCTTGCATGAGAAAAATGATAAATTTGCTAGAAAAGATTCTGTTTAAAGTAAGGTTTAATCCTAACCAGAGAAGTGTCATGAGTTGTCGATGTTTATGCTTGGTGTGGAGATAGTTGACTCGGTTATTTCCGTTGATCTGTGATGCATATGTTAGCGGTGCATTTCATGGCATATTATGACACCGGTTATTTTCACTTTTAAGTTGAACCTAATAATAACTCGACTTAAATATATAGTTGACCGGGTAATGGTGCCACTGAATCAAGTTTTTACCAGTGCAACCACACTTGCCTTTATGAGAAGGCCTTTATTCGGTCCATTGTCATGCCTCTGGCCGGTGCCTCCAACGAGGGAAGGTTATGGGCGTGTGGTACCCTGGCCCGGTAAGCAGGCATAACCTTGTGTGCCCATTGTTGAGATTTTTGGTACCGTGTCACCGTGTGGGATAGTTTATGTTTTGGCCACGACGGTGGTCGTGTGTCTTTGGTAGACACGGGGCCACCCAGGACTAGCCCAGAGAGGAGTGAGTCGGAGTGGCCGGGAGAGTGTCATGGCAATGGAGGGGTTTCGTCGGAATGTCGTTGGTCCACTCAAATGGGAGTGCGAGGCCATGGGTTTCGTCGTGTGGGTACAGTGCGCTACCTCTGCACAGTGTATTAATCTATTGATAGCCGAGTCCATGGTTACGGGCATGCTCGAAAGTAGGTCACACCATGGGTCAACATTTAATAAATCTTGCACACTAAGTTATGAACTCTGCACTGTTGATGATGGCGGGAAGGCCATCGGGTTGGACAAGACCAAGTGTTGGTCGTGGTTGTGATCGCTGGAAGGATCATCGTTTTAGACCAAATATGGGTCGTGCTTGTGATCGTCGGAAAGATCACAAGATATTCATAGTTAAAATTTTGAGGTTGGTACGGTTGTGATCCAAGAAGTGATCACCGTTGGTAAGTGGGATTTTTCTCAAAAGAGCATGATCACAGCATGTTGGTTATATTGTTGCAGTATTAATAATTGGTTAATTATCATGATATTGTTTGTCATTATGTTTATGTCTATTGTGAGCTTGCAAGTACATTCAATGCACCGGCCTAGCGTGTCATGCCAGATTTCAAGAAAGCCTTGTTGGAAAGGAGTGATGTCCGAGTCTTGATCATGTCCACATCAGTGTCCCTGTGCTATGGAGTTCCGCTACGACGTTGTTCTGCTGCCGCGTAGTTGTTATGATCGAGGCCTTTATGTTCACTAAATAATGCGCATATTGTTCATCCACACCATGTGTGCCGCTTGGCCTCGCTACCTGTTGTAATATAAACTTTGATCCGCTAGCATCAATAAAGCGATTGTTTTCTGTACCACGATGTTGTGTGTTGCTAGAAGACATGGTATCTGGGCTGGCAATGCATGGTAAACCAGTTGCTCTGAGCGGGGGTGCCACACCCATCACCCACCCTCGCCCCACCTGCGTCCAGTTTTCTTCGTTCGGCGAGGCCTCACCACCACTCCTGTAACACCCTCGATGCGACTATATCTCCCACGTGTCGAGGCACGACTTAGAGGCATAATCGCATTGAAGGCATATGTCGCAAGTTAGGAAATCTTCACAACATCCCATGTAATATATATATGTAAAGAAAGGGGAGATAACATAGTTGGCTTACACTCGCCACGTCAATCAAGGTACATAAATAACATTACATCATCCAAACACTCATGGCCCGACTACGGCGCCAAAATAAAAGATAACACAACATGCGACACGGTCCCGATCACCCCCAACTGGGCACCACTATTGATCATCAGGAAAGGAAACATAGTAACGTTGAGCGTCCTCGTCGAACTCCCACTTGAGCTCGAGCGTGTCACCTGGAGTGGAATCATCAGGCCCTGCATCTGGTGTAATAGTAATCTGTGAGCCATAGGGACTCAGCAATCTCGCACCCTCGCGATCAAGACTATTTAAGCTTATAGGTAAGGCAAGGTAAATATGTGGAGCTGCGGCAAGCGACTAGCAAATATGGTGGCTATCCTGTTCGCCAAAGAGAGAGAGAAGAGAAGGCAAAGTGCGAGCGAGAAACTAGAGAGCAACCTGCGCAAGCATTACTCCAACACCGTGTCCACTTCCCGGACTCCGCCGAGAAGAGGCCATCACGGTAACACACTCAGTTGATTCATTTTAATTAAGTTAAGGTTCAAGTTATCTACAACCGGACATTAACAAATTCCCATTTGCCCATAACCGCGGGCACGGCTTTCGAACGTTCAAATCCCTGCAGGGGAGTCCCAACTTAGCCCATGACAAGCACTCACGGTCAATGAAGGAATAGACCTCCTCCCGAGACGTTCCGATCAAACTCGGTATCCTGGTTCTTCAAGCCAACTCCGGCAATGGTAAAACAAGTCCAGCAACACCACCCGCTGTGCCGAAAAATCCTGATAGGAGTTGCACATATCTCGTTCTCAGGGCACACCGGATAAGCTAAGCGTACAGGAGCCAACGTAACCCAAGTTGCCAAGGGACGGCCCCGCACGGTGCTCTAGGTTGGACCAACGCTCAGAGGAGCACTGGCCCGGGGGTTTAAAATAAGATGACCCTTGAGTCCGTGAAACCCAAGGGAAAAGGCTAGGTGGCAAATGGTAAAACCAAGGTTGGGCATTGCTGGAGGAGTTTTATTCAAGGCGGACTGTCAAGGGGTTCCCATTATAACCCAACCGCGTAAGGAACGCCAAATCCGGGAACATAACACCGATATGACGGAAACTAGGGCGGCAAGAGTGGAACAAAACACTAGGCGAGAGGCCGAGCCTTCCACCCTTTACCAAGTATATAGATGCATTAAGATAATAATATAATATAATGATATCCCCACAAATAAATAATGTTCCAACAAGGAACGGCCTCCAATCTTCACCTGCAACTAGCAACGCTATAAGAGGGGCTTAGCAAAGCGGTAACATAGCCAATCAACGGTTTGCTAGGACATGGCGGGTTAGAGGTTTGACGTGGCAATTTGGAAGACTTGAAAGCAAGTGGTAGGAATTGTAGCATTGGCATAGCAAAAGAGCGAGCATCTAGCAAAGCAAAGATAGTAGTGATTTCGACGGTATGATCATCTTGCCTGCAAAGTTGTCAGAGTTGACTGGATCCTCGAAAGCAAACTCAACGGGCTCCTCGTTAGCGAACTCGTCTCCCGGCTCTACCCAAACAAGACAAACAAGCAAATGGAACAAAATCAACCACGTGCAAGGATCAAACAATATGATGCAAGGATGGTATGCTATGCGGGATGCGATGCGAGATGCATATGCAAGATGTGACAAGGAATGCATGAACCTGGCCTCAACTTGGGAATCCAAGTGTGCAACTGAAAAGATGAGGTGAAATCGCTTGAAAACGATATGAAGAACGCCGGAATCGGAGTTACGGTTTGGAAATGGCAAGCGATTCAAATATTACACCGGTCTGCGATTTACAGCAAGTAGCCATCTAAATGCAACAAGCTGAACATGCTACAGCACCCAAACATGGCATCAAAATACATTGCAGGGATGCATTCAAGATGCTTAACAAAAGTCTAGCACTGAGCTATGGCCAATTCATCCATTAACAGGTTCAAACCAGCATGGCAAAAATGCATATGGTAAACAGATCTCAGACTTAGTGAAATTAACACTTGTTTGGAATTTTAGATCAGGTAGCACTCTTCGGAGCAACAAAACTACATGCTACAGGATCTGAACATGGCAAAGTAAAGCATGGCATGGAGCTACTCAAAGAGCTTAACAAAAGTCCCTTAGTGACCTTGAGCCAAAAGGGATCAGACAATACAATTGCAAGCATGTGAACATGGCAATAACATAACCAGTTCTCAGACTTTGTGAAAGTTGGAGCATGCTGAAAACAGATATCAAGTAGGCATGTTTACGAGCTCGATGCACTCACTGCGGAGCAAGTCATGACAAGCTAAGCATACACCCATCAAGAAAACACAAGATGCAAGCTAGACATGGCAAGAACAATAGCATAGCATTTATGGATCAACTACAACATCATCAGCAAAATCGCTAACAAGTATACAATCTGCCCAGATTCACGAAGTAGCAAAAGTAGAGCTCGATTGACTCAAGCTAGGGTGCTCCATAATTTCAAACAAAGACATGGATGTATAGAGCACTACAAGATTAACAAAACATCCTTACTGATCATCCTCAAAAGAGGCACGGATCACTAGGAAACAACATGAACATATGGCATAATGAGATAAATAGCTCAAGGACTTGGTGGAAATGCTAAGTCCCTGAAATCAGCATTAACAAGTGCCTCACTTTGCACGCTTGTGCTAGTCACCACACACATCAAAAAAATTCATGGGTTGCACCTCTGGATAGATGGCAAAACCCTTAACAAAACACATGTAGAGCTCATGGGCATATCATGCACACAATAATCATGGCAAAAATGACAAATATCTAAATGGAGCAGCAGATCTGACAATTATCTCAAGTAGCTCTCTTCTAACAGCATTTCGGGCATCAAGATGAATTCAAATGAAAATGATGCAGTGAGATGAAATGATGTACTCTCTGGGGCGAACATTTTGATATGCTATATGCATGAATCAGAGCTACAGATGCAAAGTTACAGCGTGATGAACATAGGCATGTGAAACTGAAATCTCGGGGACTTAGAGAAAAAAATATACCACTCCGAGAACGAATCCAGGGTTGACTTTGGCACGGAAGTCGAGGCATGCCAGATCTTCGCCCGAGGCAACGGGGCGGCGGCCGGAGGAGAGGGAGAGGGCGTCGAGGTCGCGGTGAGGTGCGGGGTCGCCGGCAGGAGACCTCCGGGACGACGCGGCCGGCCGGCGAAGTCCGGTGGACGAGGAGGCTACGCGGCGGCGCGGATCTGGGGCGGAGCTCCTCCCCTCCCGGATCGGGGCGAAGGCGGCGCCGGCAGGGAGGAGTGGAGGTGCAGATCGGGGTTGGCGGCGGAGATCTCGCCGGCGGGAGGCGGCGCGATGCGGTGGCTGGCGCAGGTGGAGGGCGGCGAGGCTCTCGGGCGACGGCGGGCGAAGCGTGCCACGGGGGCCGGAGGCGGGCCCGGCGGGCCGGTGGTGTGGGGCAAGTCGGACGCGGCGGGGCCGAATCGGACGTGTCCGGCGGCGAGAGGTGGGAGGAGACTAGGGTTTCATCCGCGAAATGATCCGAAATTTCGGGGAGGGGTGCTCTTTTATAGGTAGAGGGAGCTAGGAGAGTCGAAATGAGGTGCGGTTTTCGGCCACGCGATCGTGATCGAACGACCGAGATGATGGATCAGGTTTAGGTGGGGTTTGGGCCAAAATGGAGGGGTGTTGGGCTGCAACACACACGAGGCCTTTTCGGTTCCTCGGTTAACCGTTGGAGCATCAAACGAAGTCCAAATGGTACGGAACTTGACAGGCGGTCTATTGGTAGTAAACCAAGGCCGCTTGACAAATCTCGGTCCAATCCGGAAATGTTTAATCCCCACACATGAAATAAAGGTAGAAATGACCACCGGAGGAGAATGAAGCGCCGGATTGCAAAACGGACAACGGGAAAAATGCTCGGATGCATGAGACAAACATGTATGCAAATGAAATGCACATGATGACATGATATGCAATGCATGACACGCAAGCAATGACAAGGCAACAACAGCGAATAACTGAACGACACCTGGCACATCGGTCTCGGGGCATTACAACACTCCACTACTATGAGAGGATCTCGTCCCGAGATCTAGAATGGCACCGGAGGGAAAACGGAAGAGAAAGAGAAGAGGTAAAACTATGTTGCTTCTTTGACAAACGAGTGAAGCCAAAGAACCTTGCAAAGGTTACACAAATTCGAGAAATGAATACAACAAAGGTGAACAAGGTCGAAAACACTCCGTTAGAAAAGAAGGACAAAGAATATTGCGAAAACCTTGAGGTTGAAGGGCAAGATATATATTGAAAACACTCCAGTTAAAGAAGGGAATCAAGGAAGACCAAATTCGGGCAGCACTCCGGTTGAAAAGAAAGAAATTGAATAAGAACATGGTAAGATGAGAAGATACTTGATGACATTACAAAACACTGCCTCCGGAACGAAGGGAAACAATATCTTGAGAGAGCACAGTTACAACAAATGCTAGAATGGAGTTGTTGAAAACCAACAACGAAAAGAATAAGTTTGATATGGACTTATGGAATACATCTCAAATTATGAGGTGACAACCTACCACTCACAGGAAAAGAATTGGATGGATATGAGCAAAATGACGAGAAAGTATATCGCACCAGAAAGGATGAAGAAAAAAAAACTTGGGTCCTTTATAAGCACCATGGATAACAACAATCCCTAGGGAAAACTTTAGGTGAAAAAATAACCCAAAGTAACTCCAAAGAAGAGGTTGATGGATTTAAAATACCTCATTCTTAATAACATGTGAATCATGAAACATGAACTCAAATTATCAAGAATGACGTAATACCACCTCCAATGATACGGTAAAAAGGAATTGCACTCCGGATTTCAAGATGAAGAATGCTTGAGCTCCTTAGAAAAGAATGTTGATGAACACTTGAAACCAAGAATAAGTATGATGAACCACTCCGGAAAACAGGGATTAATCACTTGGATGGGACAAGAATAAGAATTATGTTAAGCATATCCTTCACCAATTAAATTGATGACAATCAACGGATTTGGCACACTACCTATTCTCGTAGAAAAGATTAAGAGAGATATCGATAACTTGATAAGGACTTGATGGAACCGCCGGTGGGATTTGGAACAACGAATGAATCGATATGATAAACACGGAAGAGAAATCTTGAACAAACCACCGTAAGAATTGGAAATGAACGAAGTAAGATAAAGAAACACCGGGAATAATTATAAGAAGAACGAAGATACTTGAAAGGATTTAGATGTAAGTGAAATGAATAGATCACGGACCGATTAGAGATCACTTTAATGATGCACCGGTAAGATTGAGGAATGATAACTGAGAATGAATAAACCTGATTTGATGGACTCCGGATAACAAACTGAGAAGACTCTTGAATTGCTCCGGATAGGTGAAAAGAATTTACACAATCGAAACAATTAAGAGAGGATGGCCTCGAATTAGAACCACAAATCTCTGAGAGAACGGATAAGATATGGAGGTAAAATTCTTATTCGGTCTTCAAACGCAGAGAATGACGATGAGGAACACCACCATGAATTGTTTAGACACTCCGAAAGAATCCAAACAACGAGGTTGAGCCAATGATGAAAAGAATTTGGAAGATCTAGGAGAAAGGCATTTGACTGATGATAACTCATTCATACGTCAAACTTGGAAAAGAATTTGAGAGTAACGCCGGGAAAATAAGAAGAGTCAGGTAAGATCCTGGGAAAAGACCTGTGGGTTAGGGCCCACTCAAAAGAAACACTGTTGAGCGATTACTTGAAAAGAGATATTGCACTCGTTGAATTAAATGGCTTGAATAAGATAACAACCTCGAACTAGGTTGAACGGATCTTGAATGAAAAAAATGAGCCTTCTGAGATATCTTGAGCACTCCGGGACAATAGAATAGCGAGAGGTGAACGATTAAGAATTGCACCGGCATGAGAAAACATTGAAATACGGAAAAGAATATGAACAACACCGAAAGCTTGAATTGGTTCCACCGGAGAAGAAAAAGAATGAATAATGGTGAACTAGAAACTTCGTTAAAATCTTCATGAGCATCACCGGGTAAGATCATGAAGGAAGAAGAATGGAGAGACTTCCATAATAAAATGGATACTTGATCAAGAAATCTGAATCCTTCAAGAAAACAAGGGTGGGTGGGTGGGAAAACACTGTTGAGAATGAAACAAACACCGTTGAGAAGAAATGATAATTGGTCTTGCTGATGTTGAAGTGATCGGATCCACTTGAAGAGAAAACACCCCGATGAGAAGAAATTGAAATGACAAACTCAATGATCGAGGAGGATTAGTATTCACATAGGAATATGAGAACACCATTTGGGGAAGGTATGGAATCAACATTTGTCTTCGAAGCAACTCGAATACCACAACTGAAAACAAAACAAAGGATTGGCTTGCGGAATAAGCCGGAACAAACATATGATAGAGATTTCGTCCGAAGTTTTCGTGGTGGGGCCTACACGGGCTCGATCGTACAGCACCATCATGTACAAGGCAGTGCACATGACATACGAAGCGTCCCCGAGTCGGCATAGCCAAGGACTCTTTAAGACACAACGAGACCACTATAAAACCGACCGTGAATAGGTGGACCACTAGACATCAAACCCCAATTTCAAATCATACATCTGTCGGAAAGATATCCTAAGAGCTACTTGAATTCCCACTTATAAACTCCCGAAATTTTCCGGTTATGCAATCAGGTGTTGGGAATACAGGGGAAGCATAATATCTCACCCAAAACTAGCAAATCCTACATCCAGCTGTATCCATCCTTCAACACATAACCAAGAAACCTTCGGAAATCATCTACCTCAACCTTCGAAAAGCATCCGTTATACGAGTTATGGCAATACTCCCGAACTCCCGCCCCAGTACTGGGTGGCGTCGAGGTTATCTCACCAACGAACTACATAAAAGAGATTTTCGATGTCGGCGTACTAAACTCAGGTATTCCAGAACTACAACGATAAAATTATGACGACAACACCTCGGAGCTCAACTCCCCGGGACACTTCCACAAAACCCCTGACAGGAGGCACCAAGACAATGTTCTCATCATAAAACCATCGGAACGATTCCAAGATACCCGCGGGATCCAAATTTTTTTTAGTGAAATTTGAGAAGAGAAGAGTCAAAACTCTACGTCATAATGCCTTACCAGAGCGATGAAGGGACTGGGGAGTAAAAAGAATTCCTAAACTCTACGATATATAATTCCTAAAGGACTCAAAACATTTTTCTAGACACAACTCGGCTGCTAAAACGATCAAGCAATGGGGGCTCCTAAGGTCGGGGAAGGCTCTGATTACCAACTTGTAACACCCTCGATGCGACTATATCTCCCACGTGTCGAGGCACGACTTAGAGGCATAATCGCATTGAAGGCATATGTCGCAAGTTAGGCAATCTTCACAACATCCCATGTAATATATATGTAAAAAAAGGGGAGATAACATAGTTGGCTTACACTCGCCACGTCAATCAAGGTACATAAATAACATTACATCATCCAAACACTCATGGCCCGACTACGGCGCCAAAATAAAAGATAACCCAACATGCGACACGGTCCCGATCACCCCCAACTGGGCACCACTACTGATCATCAGGAAAGGAAACATAGTAACGTTGAGAGTCCTCGTCGAACTCCCACTTGAGCTCGAGCGCGTCACCTGGAGTGGAATCAGTAGGCCCTGCATCTGGTGTAATAGTAATCTGTGAGCCACAGGGACTCAGCAATCTCGCACCCTCGCAATCAAGACTATTTAAGCTTATAGGTAAGGCAAGGTAAATATGTGGAGCTGCGGCAAACGACTAGCAAATATGGTGGCTATCCTGTTCGCAAAAGAGAGCGAGAAGAGAAGGCAAAGCGCGAGCGAGAAACTAGAGAGCAACATGCGCAAGCATTACTCCAACACCGTGTCCACTTCCCGGACTCCGCCGAGAAGAGGCCATCATGGTAACACACTCAGTTGATTCATTTTAATGAAGTTAAGGTTCAAGTTATCTACAACTAGACATTAACAAATTCCCATTTGCCCATAACCGCGGGCACGGCTTTCAAAAGTTCAAATCCCTGCAGGGGAGTCCCAACTTAGCCCATGACAAGCTCTCATGGTCAACGAAGGAATAGACCTCCTCCCGAGACGTTCCGATCAGACTCGGTGTCCCGGTTCTTCAAGCCAACTCCTGCAATGGTAAAACAAGTCCAGCAACACCACCCGCTGTGCCGACAAATCCCGATAGGAGCTGCACATATCTCGTTCTCAGGGCACACCGGATAAGCTAAGCGTACGGGAGCCAACGTAACCCAAGTTGCCAAGGGACGGCCCCGCACGATGCTCTAGGTTGGACCAATGCTCAGAGGAGCACTGGCCCGGGGGTTTAAAATAAGATGACCCTTGATTCCGCGAAACCCAAGGGAAAAGGCTAGGTGGCAAATGGTAAAACCAAGGTTGGGCATTGCTGGAGGAGTTTTATTCAAGGCGGACTGTCAAGGGGTTCCCGTTATAACCCAACCGCGTAAGGAACGCCAAATCCGGGAACATAACACCGATATGACGGAAACTAGGGCGGCAAGAGTGGAACAAAACACCAGGCGAGAGGCCGAGCCTTCCACCCTTTACCAAGTATATAGATGCATTAAGATAACAAGATAATATAATGATACCCCAACAAGTAAATAATGTTCCAACAAGGAACGGCCTCCAATCTTCACCTGCAGCTAGCAACGCTATAAGAGGGGCTGAGCAAAGCGGTAACATAGCCAATCAATGGTTTGCTAGGACATGGTGGGTTAGAGGTTTGACATGGCAATTTGGGAGGCTTGAAAGCAAGTGGTAGACATCATAGCATTGGCATAGCAAAAGAGCGAGCATCTAGCAAAGCAAAGATAGTAGTGATTTCGAGGGTATGATCATCTTGCCTGCAAAGTTGTCAGAGTTAACTGGATCCTCAAAAGCAAACTCAACGGGCTCCTCATTAGCGAACTCATCTCCCGGCTCTACCCAAACAAGACAAACTAGCAAACGGAAAACAATCAACCACGTGCAAGGAACAAACAATATGATGCAAGGATGGTAAGCTATGCGGGATGCGATGCGGGATGCATATGCAAGATGTGACAAGGAATGCATGAACCTGGCCTCAACTTGGGAATCCAAGTGTGCCACTAGAAATATGAGATGAACTCACTTGAAAACGATATGAAGAACGCCGGAATCGGAGTTACGGTTTGGAAATGGCAAGCGATTCAAATATGACACCCATCTTCGATTTACAGCAAGTAGCCATCTAAATGCAACAAGATGAACATGCTACAGCACCCAAACATGGCATCAAAATACATGGCAGGGATGCATTCAAGATGCTTAACAAAAGTCTAGCACTGAGCTACGGCCAATTCATCCATTAACAGGTTCAAACCAGCATGGAAAAAATGCATATGGTAAACAAATCTCAGACTTAGTGAAATTAACACTTGTCTGGAATTTCAGATCAGGTAGCACTCTTCGGAGCAACAAAACTACATGCTACAAGACCTGAACATGGCAAAGTAAAGCATGGCATAGAGCTACTCAAAGAGCTTAACAAAAGTCCCTTAGTGACCTTGAGCCAAAAGGGATCAGACAATACAATTGCAAGCATCTGAACATGGCAAAACCATAACCAGTTCTCAGACTTTGTGAAAACCGGAGCATGCTGAAAACAGATATCAAGTAGGCATGTTTACGAGCTCGATGCACTCACTACAGAGCAAGTCATGACAAGCTAAGCATACACTCATCAAGAAAACACAAGATGCAAGCTAGACATGGCAAGAACAATAGCATAGCATTTACGGATCAACTACAACATCATCGGCAAAATCGCTAACAATTATACAATCTGCCCAGATTCACGAAGTAGCAAAAGTAGAGCTCGATTGACTCAAGCTAGGGTGCTCCATAATTTCAAACAAAGACATGGATGGATAGATAACTACAATATTAACAAAACATCCTTACTGATCATCCTTAAAAGAGGCACGGATCACTAGGAAACAACATGAACATATGGCATAATGAGATAAACAGCTCAAGGACTTGATGGAAATGCTAAGTCCCTGAAATCAGCATTAACAAGTGCCTCACTTTGCACGCTTGTGCTAGTCACCACACACATCAAAAAAAAACATGGGTTGCACCTCTGGATAGATGGCAAAACCCTTAAGAAAACACATGTAGAGCTCATGGGCATATCATGCACACAATAATCATGGCAAAAATGACAAATATCTAAATGGAGCAGCAGATTTGACAATTATCTCAAGTAGCTCTCTTCTAACAGCATTTCGGGCATCAAGATGAACTAAAATGAAAATGATGCAATGAGATGAAATGATGTACTCTCTGAGACGAACATTTTGATATGATATATACATGAATCGGAGCTACGGATGCAAAGTTACGGTGTGATGAACATAGGCATGTGAAACTAAAATCTCGGGGACTTGGAGAAAAAAATATAACACTCCGAGACTGAATCCAGGGTTGACTTTGGCACGGAAGTCGAGGCGTGCCGGATATTCGCCCGAGGCAACGGGGCGGCGGCCGGAGGTGAGGGAGAGGGCGTCGAGGTCGCGGTGAGGTGCGGGGTCGCCGGCGGGAGACCTCTGGGACGGCGTGGCCGGCCGGCGAAGTCCGGTGGACGAGGAGGCTGCGCGGCGGCGCGGATCTGGGGCGGAGCTCCTCCCCTCCCGGATCGGGGCGAAGGCGGCGCCGGCAGGGAGGAGTGGAGGCGCAGATTGGGGTTGGCGGCGGAGATCTTGCCGGCGGGAGGCGACGCGATGCGGTGGCCGGCGTAGGTGGAGGGCGGCGGGGCTCTCGGGCGACGGCGGGCGAAGCAGGCCACGGGGGCCGGAGGCGGGCCCGGCGGGCCGGTGGCGCGGGGCAAGTCGGACACGTCCGGCCCGAATCGGACGTGTCCGGCGGTGAGAGGTGGGAGGAGACTAGGGTTTCATCCGCGAAATGATCCGAAATTTCGGGGAGGGGTGCTCTTTTATAGGTAGAGGGAGCTAGGAGAGTCCAAATGAGGTGCGGTTTTCGGCCACGCCATCATGATTGAACGACCGAGATGATGGAGCAGGTTTAGGTGGGTTTTGGGCCAAAATGGAGGGGTGTTGGGCTGCAACACACACGAGGCCTTTTCAGTTCCTCGGTTAACCGTTGGAGCATCAAACGAAGTCCAAATGGTACGAAACTTGACAGGCGATCTACCAGTAGTAAACCAAGGCCGCTTGACAAATCCCGTTCCAATCCGGAAATGTTTAATCCCCACACATGAAAGAAAGGTAGAAATGACCACCGGAGGAGAACGGAGCGCCGGATTGCAAAACGGACAACGGGAAAAATGCTCGGATGCATGAGACGAACATGTATGCAAATGAAATGCACATGATGACATGATATGCAATGCATGACACGCAAGCAATGACAAGGAAACAACAGCGAATAACTGTACGACACCTGGCACATCGGTCTCGGGGCATTACAGCCCCCCCCCACACAACCAAAGTCCCCACCCAAGCCCCTTCGTTCGCACCGACGAACTTGGGCGAGCTCTAAAAAATTGACTGGCCCAATTTTGAAATTTAGTATACTGTGATTTAACTAGTGTGGAATATAAAAGGGGAAAACCATAAGCATTGGGAGTATAGTGTTGAGCGTTCCATGGCGGATCTCAAGGTGCAAACCGGACAAATGCAACTTCATAACCAATGTTTGATTTCAACTAGCAAGTAAGTGATGGACAAGAAATCAGAGTAAAGTAGTGGTGATATATTTTCTTGTTGCAATAAATAAGTTGAGCAGATATGAAAGAGTACCGCCTCTGGTGCGGCGCCGTGTATGCATCTGCTGAGAATTTGACGGTGCTGCGGTAGCGATGGCTATCAGCGACGTGGAAGCAGATCAAGGAGGGTAGGCGGTGGTGGCGGGGCGCGGTGGACGAGACAGTTGTAGGAGCAGCGCCGGCAAGGTGGACGACAGCGGGGTTAAAGCGAGAGGATGGGATGCAAGGATCCCGGTCTGAAGCCGTGGATGAGAGAGGTTGATCTCTTGTAATGGACGGCGGCATCGGGATATCAGCTCTGGTATGGTGGAGGAGGACGGTGGTGGATGGGGTGGCGGACGGAGGAGGCTGGGGTGGAGCGGGTGTTTTGGCGCCCGCAGAGTACGAATGGGGAAATGGAGGTGGAGAGGAAGGGGAGAACCATGTCTTCAGGGCACGCTTGTCTCAAATGCGAGGAAATTTACAAACTTAGCCCCCATTCCAAATTTCCTACACCACAGCAATATTAGTCGGTTGGGGATAGGACGATAATCTCGCATACACCGAATATTTGCCGACGAGAGTTTGTTTTTGGCGCCCATCGTGTATGAATCGGGGAGGGAGTCGATTTCGACCGAGGACACACTGTGTTTTGGCGCCCACCGTGTATGAATCCGGGTGAGAGGCGGTTATATCACGTTTGAGTGAAATTACAAACCTACCCCTATCAAAACCTATAGAAATCGAGCAGATAGGCTTTGCGTGGTAGGGATAGGCAGTAGTAATTTCCATCTCGCAGATTTTGGTTTCGGGCGGTTACTGCGACTTTCCCCGCTTCGTTCAAATTTTGCAGAGTGCACGTTTACCGTGCCAACTCAATTCGAGTCCCATTTGTATTCTATTTTTTCGGGTGGGATCCATTTTCGATTGGAATAAAATTCTATATACATCATTTTTTATATATACTTTCAAAAGCACAACACCCTTTATACATAAATATGGTTTACAAATGGCATGATCTCAGATTCATAAGGTTGTATCCATCAATTTGGATTTTCAAATATTTGAAACCACTTTATGTTGAAATCCAATGTATGCATTCCTCGCTAACTGTCTCCTATTAATGTGTGTTTCATGCGGGGTTTTTTCACCTCTCTAACATGTATACTGTGTTTCACACACACAACATATAGTGTAATCCCGTTTAGACATTAATTGCATATAAACCATGCATTGTTTCTAATTACAGAATCTATGGATAACCAATATTGATAAACTATATATCATTACACGTGTCCCCAAATTCAAATGAATATGCATGTTCGATACACCAATTTGCGTTATCATATTATCGATGTCGTGATCTCCAGTTTAAATATTTGAATCCCATTTAATCCGGATATTCGTCTCATATAACTATCACTCATGCTTATATAGGACTATCTCTCTAGACCTATACACGTTCATTGTCTCTCGGGTATCTCTTATGCTACTTGTATGTCGACAATGATCTTTTATCTTCGTAACACACTGACGGTACTCTCTCCCTCAACCTTCATCACTCTATCTCTCTCTAAGTATATATAGCTCCCTGCTATGTGTCTCTAACTATGATTCTCCATGTGGAATCTCTTTCTCACACACAAACACAAACTCTGTCTCCCAGGGTCTCATATTTCTCCACTGTTCTCTTGTATGTCGCTCACACACACTCTCTCTCCCTAAAGATATCTTGCGTTCCCTCATATGTTTCTCTAGCTATCACTCTCGTTTTGAAATATCTTACTCTCTCGTAGACACAAAACTCCGTCTCTCGGGATCTCATTTCTCTCTGATATTTGTTTGTATGTGAGTCACAAGCACCCTTTCTTCATCTCTCTCACACCCACACCCATAACTCAGCCTCCTGATCCACTCGACTCCTATCTCTAACACACACTAGCTAGCATCTTTATCTTTCTATTTATCAGTTTCTCCATCATTATTCTTTCATTTATAGGTTGATCACTTTTGCACAATGTTGTGCCTCACTCCCTTTGCTCACCAAAGATGTATGCTCCAGCCCACGGCACTATCTCTTAAAGACAAAAACACATGCTCAATTGTCGGGCCTTCTTCCCTGCATTCTCGCATGCATGCATATTGTCATACCGATCCGTCTCTCCCATGTTGTTGATCTTAGCTTATGACTTATGTCTTCTTTCTTTTATCTTGATCATGCGCGCGCGCACACACACACATCCCACGTGTACATGTATACCTCTCACACGTGCACGTTGAAGGTCTCTATGTCTCCATATGTAGTTAATTACCCTCAACCCTAATGCCACATCGAATCGTTCTCTTCTTGTGTGCACATAACTTCCACCTGGATGGTAAAACACACACTCACACTTCACAATCTCCTTGTAGCTACCCCCTCTCACTCTTCCCCTATATCCCCGAAACCAATAAGACCATCCCTTCATTTAATTCCCCCTACATGCACCATCGATATATAGTAGTCTTCCTCGGTGTCTCTCGAACAAACACGTTCTCTCGATGTCGACTACTCTCACGCGCACACACCTTCTCTTCCCTCTCTACGGGCATTTTCTCTCTCGCACCCCATCGTTGGTGGCCTCTGCCATACACATCACCTCTCTATGATGAAGCCATGCACACTGAAATCACATCTGCCACCGAGGACCCCGCGACACACACACACACACCCACACACACACACACAAAAACAAACAAACAAACACACACACACACAGAGAGACTCCATCTCACACACACATGCTCTAGGCGGAGCATTTGTTCCTACCACCGTTCATCCACCTTACCCGTATGATAAACAATCACCTTAATTTACTTGTATAACATGGACAAATTCCACTTTACTTTAGTAGTTAGAAAACTTATCATCTGTACCCTTATAAAAAACCGAGTTGGCGATGATGGTGTGCCTGCCATCTTATAATATAGACCGTCTGATCTATATCTGACGGATAGAAAGCAAACTATGGTAATTTTACAAAATATAGCCGCACCTATCTCCACATCCTTATCTCCCACACCTCATTGCTGAGCAATTAAAAAAGAATGTCTCTGGAACAATCTAGCATGGTGGCCGCTGCCGCCTACCGGCGCCGTCCATCCCCATGCCTCCGCCCATTCCGACCACCAGTCACCACCATGCTCCACTCCTCCTCACCTTATCTGTCATCTTTCATTTTTTCAATGACATTCTTGAGATACCAGTTTTCCGATAAAATTCTCGAAATATCATTAGTTTTTACACATCGGATTACTCCTGCATGGGTAAATCACAACATGTGTTCTGTAAAAAAAATGCATATTGATGTTCCGTGCAATGCACGAGCATCTTGCTTGTAATTATATAACGTAAATCACGAGCAGGAAGTGACATTTTTTTTAGAAAACCACTTTAACATGGCCACATAAATGTTTAGCTAAAGTAAATACCATTATACTTATATCCCGATGCAAAAGGTTGAAAACATGTTCAAAGAGTAGAGTCGCACACACCAGTTACGTGACACCCGCTTAAGCAGACACGTATGTTACAATTTGTGCACCCGCGAGTACACGTGATGCTGTGCATTTATTTAAGCTGGACGGCGAACCCAAACAGTAGCTGCATTCATTCCCCTCCCGCTTCCTCTTCTCTGGTGGCCGTTGCCTGGTAGCCATGGCCCGGCCGAAGGTAACAACATACACCATACTCCCGCCGGAGTGGCTCTTTAATCTGGAAATTTTAGTGGTCATGCATGCATCTTTTTGTGCTAGCACTCCTATATGATGGTTGACTGGTCGCTTCCTGCGGACGTGTGCGGGCGGTGGAAGAGGAAGGAGAAGGGAAGCGGGCTGTGGAGTATCGTTTTTTACCACAATTTCTTAGGAAACTGAGTGCAATAATTGGGTAGTTTTGCAAACTACCAGTACTACACATGAAACAGTACAAAACTTATACTCCCTTGCCAGCGCGCGCTTCTCGCGTGAAAATGGTCAGCACCGCCCTGGAGCGTCAGTGCCACATTAATGCCTAGCCAGAGCAGAGGTGACCTCTCACTGGCGCCGGCTTTGAAGCAGCTTGACGACTGAGAGAGTGCCGCTTCCCGGTGCACTGACTGCTCCGCGTCGAGGCTGGCCATAGGCCCTGTTTGGATCCATGGGTTGGAGTTAGTTTGAGCTAGTTGGGGCTCACATAGCCCTAAAGTATCCAAGCATGAGGGTTTAAATTGGAGCAAGTTGCACCAAACCCACCAAAAAAACTATCCCACCCAAGAGGTGCTAACTGGAGATAGTTCTCATTGGGACCACTAAAAATCACTTCTCTCTCTCCATCAAGTGCATTTATTGTCAATCTAACCCTGTCACCCAAACACCTCTTTGGCTACAGTTAGTTCAGGGTTAGTCATGAGTTAGTCTAACCTCTAGCTAAGTTAGAGTATCCAAACAGGAGCGATATAGGACATGCAAGTTGCTCAAAGCATACGGTCAAATTCGTACGTGAAATGATTTTTTTTTCTTTTTGAAAACGAAACATGAAAGGAATTTTTTTAGAATGTTCTTAGCATGTCGCTAACATGTGATGAGTTAACCGACCTCAATAGATGGCAAAAACGCCAGCCCGCCGCACTTTGAGAGAGACGAGGAGGGTGAAGCGATATGGGCTGCTAGATTACTAGAGATAGGTGTCGCACGGAAGCCAAGAAATATGGTGATAGCGTGGGTTAGCCATGTACTAGTATGATGTAACTACACTGGGCTGCCGTGTTTCGTACTCTTCCAGTCCACTGTGGAGATGATTGGTTGATTTTATATCGCTGAATAATATAAAATATTATGAGTGCAGACGCTCCACCCGGAGGTTCCGTGCTCCATCTCGGTCATCAGGAATCTATGTTCTTCCACTGTATTGTTTACGTGAGCTTTGTTCATCCTTTTGCCAACACGCGACACATATAGCATCAAGATGCACGTGTCATACAAGGATCGTTCCATCTATATGAAGAACACGTGGGACTGGAACTACGAGACGGACATGTACCCAGGAGTGGATGTGCGAACCTGTGTAACGTAGTGCAGTAAGTTAAGTAGAAAGGCACAAATAGTATGAACATGCGTGGCATATAGGCATTTGTCTCTTACTACCACTAAATGTTCTATGTGTAATGCTCTGTGATGTTATGGAGTACATGACTAAGTATTCTACTACTACTATATTAACTGGAGGCACATATTAGGTTTTTTATTTGTTTACATGTATGCCTCGAGACCTTCCAACTAGACGTGTATTTCTCTCCGGGTCGCACTTTGTATCGTTCATACCACTAGTACAGTAGTACTACTACGTGTGGTCTCCGACCCAGAAGTGGAGACGCTCTACCACGCTGTTCATGCCCCACTAATTTCGCTGACGTGTGCAACATCCAGCACGTGCCGTGGGTTTGGCACTCCTTCATCGTAAGAGTTGAAATGCTAGCATTCATTAGAAATAAAAAATAAATATAAATCACCAGTGATGCTATATCATGCGGTTTCCTTGCTCCTCGATATTGGAAAGAATACTTCCGCTCGCCGACATGTGGGACGTTGACCATCCTGGTCCACTTGCCATGCCCGCAGAACTCCAAGGGAGAGTCACCTCGGTCGTCGTGCCACAGTAATTACTAATGAGCCGTCAAATCGCAGGCCCAACCTTACCCACTATGAAGTTGCTTGAATGAAGGAACCATCATGACTTCGTTGAATTCCGCTTCTTGAAGAAAACTATTGTACCAACAATAGTGCTAGCTATAGTAGTTACTCGAGCAGAGGCCTCCTTTGGTTCATAGGATAGGAATTTTATAGGAATATGAAAATCATAGGAAGTGAGATGACATGCATCTCAATTCCTATAGAGAAAGAGATGCCATTTGATGCATAGGATAGGAATTTTTCCATTGAGTCTAGGCTAATGTACTGGTAATTTGCTCTAAAAACTACAGTAGTAACTAGTAGTACTGTTACATGATTGTAATTAATTAAACAAACGTACGGGCGACCAAACACGCACACTAACTACTAGTACTACTACTTCTCACATGATGGCCAGACGCCGTTGTTCTCCTTCCCGGCTTTGTCGGCGACACCCCACCGTGCTTTGATCTCCGCCGACCTCTCTACAACAGCGCATGCGTCCTCTTCTTTCTTGCGGCGGTGGGCCTCTCTTTTGTTGAGTGCTTTCTGACTTTTCCACTCCCTCTGTGTGGCTTTGGCCGCCTCTTGCTCTACTACCCATTTGCCCTTGGCAGCTTCAAATTCCGCCCACATAGTTGTAGGTCGCGAGCGGTGATGAGCTCGGCACAGCGGGATGCCACCGCTTGCCTACCATTTTGTGTGCGGTCGTGGTCGGCGAGGAACTCGGCCCGGCGGGATGCCATCGCTTCCTTACCAGTTAGTGTGCGGCGCGGTGGCATGAACGACGCTTGGTGACAGCTCTGGGTGGAGTGGCGAGACAATCGTAAAGTGCATTGGTTTGTCAAGAGCTCAAGGACAGAAGACGAAGGAAATTTGGATTCCCCTTCAATCCTGGTCATTTATTACCGAGTAAAATCCATTGGCGGTCATTGAACTTCTCTTGATAGCTCACTTGGATCATTGTATATGAGATATCGTGATTATATGGTCACTGGCTCAGCGTATAGCTTCGTATTTGTCTGGTTGACTAGTCAAATAGTCCGCATGCACCTCATTAGCTCATGTTCTTTATCTATCTATCTATGCGGGCCTACCTGTCAGCGGAGACAGAAATAAAAACCAAAATTATGCGTATGTGACATTACTGTTTAGACGTTTGCTAGAGGCCTCCGCGAACACCGAGCATGTATTCACCTAGCTCAACACCAACGGTCATACTCGTGACTTGCCGCCTTGCTCATGTTATATCACCCATCACAATGACAATCTACAAAACAGCCTAGCTAGAGAGGGTACTATGGTGCAGAGTATGTACTATCGTGAGCAACCGATCATAGTGCCACTGCACATGAGTGTGTGTCTGATCGATTCGTCCATTATTCATAAGTTATGTATGGTTGTGTGTTGTCTAACGGTGGTCGTCGAATGCTAGCTGTCGATAAGAGCAGTTGCATGGACGCCTGGTTGTCAATACGTGCCACATACGCTTCAAAGGCTCGTCATCCATGAGTTCACATTTTACCACCAGGCCAGCGTCTGACCGCCTTGGCCTACCGAAACCCCTTCCGTCGCTAGCACGTGCTTCCCACCTGAAACGATCACCGTCTCTCAAGAATGTCAATGCCGCATTCACCGGTGTTAACTGCAGGTGTAGTTGGTGTGTCACCGACATGCAGGCCTGATGCCCGTTGGGCCCACATGTCAGTGAGATAACGCACCTGCGGTTAAGTCACTGAAGTAGCATCTGCATTCACGCCCGACGTGGCCTCTCACTGGCACTGGCATTGCAGCAGCGTGACAGCCAAGAGAGGGCCACCCGTGCGGCATCCCGGTGCAAGCGACTGCTCTGCGTTAATGACACCACGGCTGCCGACGAACCTACTCCGGTGCCAGCCGTCCATCCGTCTGCCTTGGCTCATTGCCATTCACCCACTATATTAACTTGAGCCCCAGCTCCCAGCCATAGCCAAAGACCCACACTCATTCTTCTCTAGTCCCTTCCTTCTATTGGCACTACTCCAACCATGGCCTCTGGGCACTCCAAAGCTCTCTTGGACGTATTGTTGCAGGAGCAGATGAAGGACATCAGTGGCTCCGCTTCGGGCGTGCTCCAACGCTCTCTTGGACGTACTCTCGCAGGAGCAGACGAAGGAGATCACCGGCTCCCCACCAGCCCCCCTCCGTTGCCATGACCATGAAGCCGGCGCGCGTGAGCGGGCGCAGCCGGCAGCGAGGAAGAGTAGTACATGGTAGGTCGCCACAGCTCTGGTCCCAGAAATGCCACCGCTCCTCCACTCAGTCGACGCCAAGCTAGGTGGGATAAAAATCGGCGGCCGATTAGCCACTTGACGATGACATGGAGCCGGAAATCTTCATAACCTTGTGATCAGGAGGAGGAGGTTATCGAGGCGGATAATAAGGAGGCAAAGGCAATGGACGGCTTTCTCGGGTTCATGGCCGGACATGGTGGTCGGGGCCCGGCGATCGTTTAGATTAGGTTTACAGTAGGTTTTAGTACGGTTTGTGCGAAATATGTAATGAATTTCGTCCAGTTTATAGGAAAAGTTCTCGAAATGTATTGAATTTCATCCGGTCAATTTGAAATTTGCTTTGTTTGCACGAATTTTGTCCAGTTAGTTCATATAGTTGTTGAAAGGTATGCGGGCAGCATTGGATGGCATCCATCAGTGTCCTCGGACAGATGCCGGTGTAAATTTGAGGGCCAGCATTGGAGATGCCCTAACTATCATGCTATAATCGCTAACAGTGCTCCATTATTACCAAGGGAACAATTATCCCTCGATCCAAATCAGATCCGCCATGTTTTGCACTCCTCCCACATAAGAGTGTAGACTCTTGCTTACATAAAAATGGAGCAAGTGGACGGCACTGTAGCATGTCATATCACTCAAACTAGCCCACCTAACGCACGGGAAAGCACCGCCCTCGTCATTTTGTTCTGGATTTCTATCAACCGATCGCACGAAAATGTTATGCTTTGCATGTTTAACGGGAAAAAGGTGGCACACTTACAACTCATACACGTCGCGTTCACGTCGCACCCCCGACAGTCCGGCTCACACGCCGCTCACCAAAGGGGACACGCGTTGTCTTGCATTTTCACTGACATGTGGGACTACAATTGAATAAACTGTCGATAGCCGAAATATAATCGCTCGCCTAGCGTCGGCTAAGAGGAGAGAGACGGGGGAGGGATAAGAGATCGCCTGCCCGCCATGCACGAACTCCAAGAAATATGTGGTGATAATGTGAGGTGGCCATGCGGGCGTCCGCACCGCTTCTAAGCCCGCTTCTTACCGCCCTGGCCCACCAGAACCCCTCCCCCACCCCACCACCTCCCCCCGCACACTCCCCCCTTAGAGGCCAGCTGCCCGCATTCATAGCAAGTAGTACCACTAAAATTCTGGGCTATAAAGGTCATGTACAATGGTTAATAAGATAGTCTTATCGTAAGTCTTGCACGTAATTTAGAGATGACAAAAAAATGTGTACAATGGATCATCTCTTAGCCTTATCTTCAATAACTAGTTATTCCTAAAAACATGGTAAAACATATTGTGCTAAGAGATCATCTCTTGTCTTCTCGACAAGCCCGCTAATGTGGAGGAGAGCGAGGCATTGACAAAGTCAAGCAGTGGGATCTGCATGAGCCCGTCTCTACACGTGCTCCTAGGTATTAAAAAACTAATTCTAAAAAAAGAGGCATAAAAAACAATTGTGTCTAAAAAAATAAAGGTAAAAAAATTTGAGAGGAAATAGATAGAGAGTGAGAAAAATTTGTAACCTTATAGTCCATATTATGGTAGTATTACATGAGGAAGGAGGGAGTGATGCACATGCCAAGTTCACTGGCCTGCCGTGTTTCACACTCCTCCGTCATAACAGTGGAGACAATAGGGTTCATAAAAAATAAACAATAAATACTCGTTGCTCATCCACTCTATCAGAAAGAGTACTTTCATTCGCCGACATGTGGGACGTCGACCATCCTGGTCCACCTGCCATGCACAAAATTATCCTGGTCCATCTGCCATGCACAAAGTTAGTCGGACGAAGGAACCATCATGACTTCGTTGAATTCCGCTTCCTCTACCCGCAGTACTGTTACCACACGCGAAGACTGGACAGCACTGTACCACATCATCTCACTAAAACCCGCTAGGCCAAACTAGCCTTCCTAGGATTTGTACTCCCTCCGTTTCAAAGTTAGTAGTACAAAGTTGACTCATCTATTTTGCAATGGAGGGACGTCTCTGTACTGCTATGATTTTGTGTTGTATGTCTCTACACTTTTGCTACGATTTTCCTACCCTATGAACCAAATGAGGCCTGAATGTATCCGTGTCGACTATTGTCTGATCGATCGCTAAGCCTACAATTTTAGGAGCTTGGGCTATTGGTCGATCGACGACGGATCAGTATAAGCGTACCATGAGCTCATCAGCCCCAACATTTCTCTTCGGTGAGTGTTTTGCAAGTACTATAGCTCGCACAGTAGCTAGCCTACTAGCACCTAGAATCATCAAATAATCCCCGTTGATATGATAAATAATTCAAACTTACATCTAAGCATGCCATATATTACATCAAAAGCTGGTGAGGATACATCTGTTTCCATAACTCGGAGAGGGTTCGCATGATTCACTATCAAACAAAAGTAGCAAGTACCGCCCACACAAGACAGTGCACTAGCCCTAAGATGGTTTGGTAACACGCATCGTTCTGGTAATTAAACACAGGGCAATGCAAACTACCTTGAAGGATTAGCGCGACCAACTATTTCTTGTCATCGATCTCTCGGGCAATGACCATAGCACGGACAACGGCATGGGAATCGATCTCTGGCGCGATGTCCACCGGACTGACCGCGACATTGGAATCGATCGCTGGGGCGATGTCCACAGGATGGACAATGGCATCGGAATTGATCTCCGGGGAGATGCCAATAGGACAGACCGCGACATCGAAAACGACCTCTGGGCGTTGTCCACAGGACGAGCCGCGACATCGGAATCATCAAGGACATCCACCGGCACCTGCACAACCCTAAAATATTAGCAAGCACATTGCAAATAATCAAAAACCACAACTTTCAGTAATAAGCCATTATTTTTTACCTTGTGCAGCTCACTGGGGGATCCCATCCCTGCGGGGGCCATCTCCTCGTCCTTGATGGGGCCCATCACCTTGCCAAGGGAATACTGCTTCTCAACGGCGACTATCTCCTCAAACTCGGCCTTGAGCCTTGCATAGGTCGCCATTAGAGTTTCCGAGGTATGCACGGTGGGGCCCTTGCTGTTCTTCCAACTTTCTTTGAGGAGTTCGTCCACCAACGTCGTCAACTCTTTGGCTAGTGCTTGTTTCTTGGAGTTCTTCGTCTCCATGGGTTGGCCCACCAACATGGTCAACTCGTTGGTCGGTGCTTGCTTCCTGGAGATCGCTGTCTCAAGTGGGTTATCTGCCGGCAACTCTTTGCCTAGTGCTCCAGGATCCATCAATGAACTGACAAACAAAAAGCAATCGAAAGGAAACCACAATTGCAATGAAAATAGGAAAAGAATAGGCTGTGAGAATCGGTCGGTGCTTCGTAAAAAGAAGATTCTTGGAATGAAAATATAGCAGCATCACTGATTCGCCCACCTTTCCTTTGTCTGTACAGAAGAAAAATGGCAGAAGTGAGTAGCCTGGAGTGAGGTTTTCTTCAAGAAAGGGGAGAAAGGGCTTCAATGAGCGTACCAGTGAAATGATGGTTGCTTCGTCTAGTCCAACTTCAAGGCCACTTTACAACTGTTGGTAAAGGTGTGGGTTTTGTGATATGACGGGTCACGACGGCCACACCGAGGTGACCGGTGAGTTTCACTATAGCACCTCGCTGTGATTTGGTGGATGGCACGCGGGCCTGGATGCTTTGACGTCCCGCATGTAGATAGAGCGGCTAGTCATATAGGAGTGGTCAATATTGTGCACTGCGACCAAAGCGGAGAGGAAAACGAGAGAACTATGTAATTACTGCATGAGTTTAATTAGGGTAGTTTTGTAAAGTATGAAATACATTCCTCCAATCGCAAAATGCCTTGGTTGATGAGATTTGAGATTTGGGCCCTATAAACCGGAAGGGAGATTTGAAATTTAAGATTTGAGATACTGCACGCGGTGTAGTCTAGTCACTTGTTGGAATCTCTAGAAAGACTTATACCTCATGATTCTTTCCTTCTTCTTACTACTACGTACTACTTCGCCAACAAGTGGGACAGCCAGCAGCATCCAGGTCGACGTAATACGGTTCATGCACCAGATTAGAGTGCGGAATGGAAGGGGGGCATGACCCCGGTCGTACCGCCTGGCCCTGTTTGGATACTCTAAATCAGTTAAAGGATAGAGTTAGATTCTAATCCTGAACTAACCCTAAAGTAACTCTAGCGAAAGAGGTGTTTGGATGATAGGGTTAGATGGAGCGTGGATATGGCGAGGTGCCTTCATGGGCAGTGCGAGAGGGAGGAGGGAGAGGATGAGAAGCGTCGAGGAAGTGGGGAGGGATATGCTGCGGGGAGAGCGAGAGAAAAATGTGTTTTTACTGTCCTGAGAAGGACTAACCCAAATAAGCACATCTTGGGTGGGTTAGATTTTTTTGGGTTAGTTGAGTTCAGACTAACCCAAATTAACTCTAACACATGGATCCAAACAGTAACCCAAACTAACCCTCCTGTTTGGATATTTTTGGGTTAGTTGAGTTCAAACTAACCCAAATTAACTCTAACACATGGATCCAAACAGTAACGCACTGTCAAATCGCACATCCCGACCTTTCCAGCAGTAAGTTGAATCCGCTACTCCCTCACCCTCCTCGCCTCTCTGTCAAACCGCCTACGCAAAAACTGCCGTGCGTACTGCCCGGGAAAAGCCCCGCCCTCAACTTTTAACTACGCGAAAATAGTTCAAGCTTGTTCGTTCTATATAAATATTACTCCCTTCGTTCCTAAATATAAGTCTTTGTAGAGATTTCACTACGGACTACATACAAAGAAAAATGAGTGAATCTAGACTCTAAAATGCATCTATATACGCGCGGGAGTATGTGGTCCATAGTAGAATCTCTACAAACACTTATATTTAGGAACGGATGGAGTAGTACTGTATGTTTATTCACACGTGGGGTTGTTCAATGAATGGAGGGTCGGGGAGCACAAGTGAACAATACTACTACTAGTTGTAGTAAGTAGGAGTCGTACAGGTAGTCACCTTAAATAGAGAGTTTCTTTTCTTTAATGCCACGTACACAAATTGAAACACTTGTTGTGGAGAGAAAAAGATAATCACTCCACTATATATGTACGCAGGGGCCTGAGCGCTTGCTTTACTAGGATTGCTCTCTTCATTCTCTCATCCTCTCTAGATATAAACAAGATAGCAGTAGCGACATTTTCTCTCTGCTCACCGCTGGTCACAGACCCGGCCGGATCCCTTCGGCTGGTGTGTGTAGAGGACTAGGAGCATCGTTCATGAGGTCATTGCCGGCGAGGGAGGAAACCCACAGCTGCCGGAGGGGCCCGATCATTTGCCCGTGTCGTTCTCTCCGACACAGCGCCGGCTCGGGAGGTCCTCCGGCCCTTCTTCCTCCCTGTCGTATTGTCCACAAATCTGACCTGCCGCCGCCGACATCCCGACGAGCCTCAGGTATAAGTTCTTCAAAAACGGCCTTGCTCTACTGCCCCAGCTCCCCACATGTCTGCATGTGCATCTTTTTCTACTCCCATCAGCTCTTCCAAAGCCACCTAAGTTTTTAGTATTATTAGAGGTAAAGCTACTTCATGCATTTGAATCTAGGGCTTTGTTCAAAAACAAAGAAAGGGGGGAAAGTAGTAGCATTAATATAGGACTTCATTCAAAGAGGAAATAATATGGTGAAAGTAGTAGAGACCGGATACCCAACCGGTCTCTTGGTTGAAAAGGTAAATAATGGGAAAACACAGTACAAACTGGATAAGGAACAGATCTATTATTGGTTGAAAAAAGGATAGAAAGTGGCGGTGTAACACCCTCGATGCGGCTATATCTCATACGTGTCGAAGCACGACTTAGAGGCATAACCGCATTGAAAGCAATGTCGCAAGTAAGGTAATCTTCAAAACATCCCATGTAATATAGATAACAAAGGGAAAAGTAACATAGTTGGCTTACACTCGCCACTTCACACAAAGTACATAAATAGCATTACATCAACCAATACAATCATGGTCCGACTACGGTACCAAAATAAAAGATCACCCCCAACATGCGACATGGTCCCGATCGCCCCAACTGGGCACCACTACTGATCATCAGGGAAAGACACATAGTAACGACGAGAGTCCTCGTCGAACTCCCACTTGAGCTCAAGCGCATCATCTGGAACGGAGTCATCGGGCCCTGCATCTGGTTTGGAAGTAAACTGTGAGCCACGGGAACTCAACAATCTCGCACCCCCGCGATCAAGACTATTTAAGCTTATAGGTAAGGCAAGGTAATATGTGGAGCTACAGCAAGCGACTAGCATATATGGTGGCTAAACTGTTCGCAAAAGAGAGCGAGAAGAGAAGGCAAATCACGAACGAATAACTATAGAACATCCTGCGGCAAACATTACTCCAACACCGTGTTCACTTCCCGGACTCCGCCGAGAAGAGACCATCACGGTAACACACACAGTTGATTCATTTTAATTAAGTTAAGGTTCAAGTTATCTACAACGGGACATTAACAAATTCCCATCTGCCCATAACCGCGGGCAAGACTTTTGAAAGTTCAAATCCCTGCAGGGGAGTCCCAACTTAGCCCATGACAAGCTCTCACGGTCAACGAAGGATAAACCTTCTCCCGAGACATTCCGATCAGACTCGGTATCCCGGTTCTACAAGACAACTTCGACAAAGACAAAACAAGTCCAGCAACACCGCCTGAATGTGCCGACAAATCCCGATAGGAGCTGCACATATCTCGTTCTCAGGGCACACTCAGATAGGTCAAGCTACGAGTAAAACCAACCCTCGAGTTTCCCCGAGGTGGCCCTGCAGGCTGCCCAGTTCGGACCAACACTCAGAGGAGCACTGGCCCAGGGGGGTTTAAATAAAGATGACCCTCGGGCTCCGGAAACCCAAGGGAAAAAGAGGCTAGGTGGCAAATGGTAAAACCAAGGTTGGGCATTGCTGGAAGAGTTTTATTCAAGGCGAACTGTCAAGGGGTTCCCATTATCACCCAACAGCGTAAGGAACGCAAAATCCGGGAACATAACACCGATATGACGGAAACTAGGGCGGCAAGAGTGGAACAAAACACTAGGCGAAAAGGCCGAGCCTTCCACCCTTTACCAAGTATATAGATGCATTAAGATAACAAGATAATATAATGATATCCCAACAAATAAACAATGTTCCAACAAGGAACGATCTCCAATCTTCACCTGCAACTAGCAACGCTATAAGAAGGGTTGAGCAAAGCGGTAACATAGCCAATCAAAGGTTTGCTAGGACATGGTGTGTTAGAGGTTTGACATGGCAATTTGGGAGGAATGATAAGCAAGTGGTAGGCATCGTAGCATAGGCATAGCAAAAGAGCGAGCAACTAGCAAAGCAAAGATAGAAGTGATTTCGAGGGTATGATCATCTTGCCTGCAAAGTTGTCAGAGTTTACTGGATCCTCGAAAGCAAACTCAATGGGCTCCTCGTTAGCAAACTCGTCTCCCGGCTCTACCCAAACAAGACAAACAAGCAAAAGGAACACAATCAACCACGTGCAAAGCTCAAACAACATGATGCAAACATGGTATGCTAAGCGGGATGCGATATGTGATGCATATGCAAGATTGACAAGGGATGAATGAACCTGGCCTCAACTTGGAAATCCAAGAGTGCCACTGGAAAGTAGAGGTGATTTCGGTTGAAATCGATATAAAGAACACCGGAATCGGATGCACGGTTTGGAAATGGCAAGCAAAACAAATATGGCACCGGTCTGCGATAAACAGCAAGTAGCCATCTAAATGCATCAAGATAATTATGCTACAGCACTCAAACATGGCAACAAAATACATGGCAGGGATCCACTCATAAAGCTTAACAAAAGATGAACACTGAGCTACGGCCAATTCATCCATTAACAGGTTCAAACAAGCATGGCAAAAGTGCAATTGATAAACAGGTTTCAGACAGTGAAATTAACACTAGTCTGGAATTTCAGATCAGGTAGCACACTTTGGAGCATGAAAACTAGATGCTACAGGAACTGAACATGGAAAAGCAAGGCATGGCATGGAGCTACTCAAAGAGCTTAACATGGAAAATACAATTGCAAGCATGTGAACATGGCAAAAACATAATCAGGTTACAGACTTAGAGATAAACTGGAACATGCAAAATTTGTTAACGACTAGGCATGTTCACAAGCTCGATGCACTCACTACAGAGCATGTCATGACAATCTAAGCATACACCCATCGATAATACACATTGCATAATCTAGAAATGGCAAGAACAACAACATAGCATGCACGGATCAACAACAACATCCTCGGCAAAATCGCTAACAAGTAGACAATCTGCCAGGAAAAACGAAATGGCAAACGTAGAGCTCGATTGAGTCAAGCTAGGGTGCTCCATAATTGCAAACAAAGACATTGATGGATAGAGCACTACAGGATTAACAAAACATCCTTATTGATCATCCTCAAAAGGGGCACGGATCACTAGGAAACAACATGAACATATGGCATATTGATAAAAACAGATCAAGGACTTAGTGGAATTGCTAAGTCCCTGAAATCAGCATTAACGAATGCACCACTTTGCATGCTTGGGCTAGTCACCACACATATCACAAAAATACATGGATAGCACCTCTGTAAAGATGGCAAAGCATATGACAAAACACATGTAGAGCTAAGGGGCATATCATGCACACATTAATCATGGCAAAAATGACAAATAGCTATTTGATGCAGCAGATCTGACAATTAACTCAAATAGCACTCTTCCAACAGCATTTAGGGCATCAAGATGATTTGAAATGAAAATGATGCAATGAGATAAAATGATGTACTCTCTGAGTCGAACATTTTGATATGCTACACGCCCAAAACGGAGCTACGGATGCGGAGATATAGCATGATGAAAAATGCAAAATGTCTAGGGTTTCGGGCAAGATTAGGTCAACCTCAGATCCAGATCTGGATCCGGATCATGCACACTTTACGAGGATCGCCGGAAATGGTAGTGGCGGTGGCCGGACTTCCCGTGGGACTCGCCGGACTTGGCGGATCCGGCCGGAGAAGGAGGTGGGCGCGGCGTCTTGGAGCGGCGAGGTCGGCGGAGCGTGCGCGGCAGGCGGCGCCCAGCGACGTTGGGGCGGAGCGGGGC